>NC_136012.1:26728706-26743706 GCF_048128805.1 Centroberyx gerrardi
AGTCTCGCCTTTAGCATCACACACACACACTCCCACACACACACACACACACGCACGAAAACACACGCTTTAATATCTCCCCACCCCTCCTCAGGTGCGTGACCAGGAGATCCCAGTGAAGAGGAACTTTGTGAAGGCGGTGGTTTACGTGGAGGACTGTAACGACCACTCACCTGCCTTCCTCAGCCCGCGCTACGAGGCCAGCATCTCCAACCTGGCTCCCACAGGGTCAGAGGTCATCAGGGTGAAGGCGCTGGACAAGGACATGGGCAGCAATGCTGACATCAGCTACTCTCTGCACTCCGGTGAGTGGCGAGGGGTCATTGTGTATTATGCTTTATATTTTTTTTTACCTTCATTTATGCACGTAGGCTTTTTTCAGCACAGCTCTACTTCACATTCATGGAGTTGGTTTATTGAGATTTTTTTTTAAAATTTATTATCTTAATGTTAAGTATCTTTATGTTACGTCTGTCCGTAAGTTTGTTTTGTTAAAAATGTTGTTAAAACGCTTACAAAATCTGAAGCGAACAGAATGTAACGTGATGTTGTGATTATCATTTGAGCTTCAATAAAATACATGAAAAACACATTCATACAGTTACACACATACACACCAGGGAGCTTCCCAGTACAACCACAGTCTACTGTGGGCCACTTAGCAGCTCCACTAAAGCAAAGGGTTTGAGTGCCTCAGTCGAGGGCACCGTGATGACACTTGTTGAGAGAGGGAGAGTGTTTCTCAATTACTCCCTGCCATGACTTTCTAAGCTTCTACGGGATTTGAAGTGGCAACCCTCTGGTCTCAGGCCCTTGTCTCTATCATTTTAATGCCTCCCTGTTTACTTCTCACTCAGAGAATTAGGCTGAAACATCTTGATCTATCTCTATATTAGTGGAATAGCTGAGTTATACAAGAGTTCTCCAGGGAATATTGCTGATCATGCATCACATACATGATCAAAATGTTGGTGGGAAGAGTGAATGAGTAATACTCTCCCCTCCCTCAACAACTACGTATATGAGCACAGCACTTAACCTCTAGCTGGTCCAGTGGAGCTGGACCAGTTCAGTAGAAGACTGTGGTTGTTCTGAGTGGTTCCCAGCATGAATGTGTAGAACAGTATGAACATGAAGCAGACTCTTTTCCAGCAAAAAAATGCGTGCTGCGTTGACCTTACCAGGATAAATAAAGGGTTTGTCCATTTGTATAACATATTGTTTCCTTTCCCCCTACAGGGAATATTGACAACATCTTCTCCATAGACCCAGAACTGGGGTCCATCAGTCTATCCAAGCCTTTGGACCTTCAGCCTCAGGACCAGTTCCACTTAACAGTGAAGGCCACCGACCAGGGCTTCCCTCAGCGCAGTGACCTCTGCTCTGTCCACGTCCACATCAGGATCTCTGACCAAACCCCACCCGCCTTCCCTTCGGACGAGTACTTCACAGAGATCAGTGAATCAAGCGTACCCGGAACCCCAGTGGTCACTGTTTTGGCCTCCAGCCCCGCTGCAGTGCATTATGAAATTGAAAATGGCAACCCCAACGGGACGTTTCACATCAACCCCTACACCGGGTTGATTTCAAACCAAAAGCACCTTGATTTTGAGAACGGTCTCTCATACAAGCTCAAAGTTAAAGCCTCCACCACAGCTGGAGCCTCATCGCAGACTGTCGTTTACATCTATGTGATCGACGAGAATGACAATGCCCCTGTTTTTCAGCAGAGGGAGTACCTGGGGCAGATAAGTGAGTCGGCCCACATAAACAGCATGGTGATGGGAGAAAGGAACACCCCTCTGGTCATCCAAGCCTCGGACGCAGACAGAGACGCAAACTCTCTGCTGGTCTATCACATCCTCGAACCGGAGGCCCTCAAAGTCTTCAAGATAGACTCGAGTATGGGCACGCTCTCTATAATATCGCCGGTTGACTTTGAAGCCATGGCCGAGTATCATTTCACCGTGCAGGTAAGGGACTCAGGGGAGCCATTGCTGTATGCAGCAGAGCCTGCCAAGGTCACCGTCCGTGTCCTGGACCTGAATGACTGCCCGCCGCAATTCACCATGCCAATGTACGAGCCATCCATCATCTTCCCGGCTGTCAGAGACACAGAGGTTGTGCGTGTTATGGCCCATGACGCCGACTCGACAGTGTCATACAGCATTACTGAGGGGAATCTTCACAATGCCTTTTCAATTCACCCCAACACTGGAGTCGTCACCGTGAGCAATGTGTCTGAGTTTAGACCATTTTACCAGCTGGTTGTCAAAGCCTCTGACGGCCTCTACAAAGACTCGGCTATCGTCAAGGTGAACATAACGAACGTAACGGCGAGCGACCTCGGTTTTGAGCAGAATGTGTATTCGGCAAGCGTTACGGAAAACCTCATGATGGTCAAAACTTTAGCGGCACTCAGAGCCACAGGCTGTTACCTAAATGAACCTCTTATGTATTCTGTGCTAAACCCAATGGGCAGGTTTACCATTTCTCAGACATCGGGTATACTTGAAACCACGGGCATCCCTTTTGACAGAGAGGAGCAAGATGTGTATGACATAGTAGTGGAGGTACGAGACATGAGAACACCACCTAGGACAGCTACAACCCAGGTCAAGGTTTACATAGACGATGTCAATGACAACACTCCGCAGTTTCTAAACCTGCCTTTTTCCATGATGATATCTGAGGACTCAGAACCAGGTGATGTTTTGTATCAAGTGACTGCCATTGACAGGGATCTGGGAGAAAATGGTTCCATCATGTATTCACTTGAGGAGGACTTTGACCTCTTCAGAATAGACCCAGACGTTGGTGATGTATCCCTTCAAAGGCCTCTTGACTTTGAAGCCCTGAACAAGTATGTGCTGACTGTCCTGGCTGCAGACGAAGGCGAGTCCAGCCGCACCACCTCAGCACAGCTCAGTATCCAAGTGAGGAATCGAACCAACCCAGTTTTCCAGACTCTGCTCTATCCACTGAAAGTCCCCGAAAATGTCCCCCCATTCACCACCATCTTACACGTCCAGGCCAGAAATCCAGAGGGCTATCGGCTCATCTACAATCTTGAGGAGGAAAACGCATCAAAACACTTTCATATTGATTTCAAAACAGGTGTGTTGACCGTCACTAACCCCCTTGACTATGAGAGCCAGTCCATGCATGTGTTGACAGTTCGAGCTACTGACTCTGTAACTGGAGCTTTCTCTGAGGCATCGGTTGAAGTAGAAGTGGAGGATGTGAATGATAATGCGCCGGTTTTCTCAAAGCTGACTCACACTGTGGACATTGCCGAGGGGCTTCCTATTGGCAGCTCTGTCATACACCTGTCTGCCTCTGATAGGGACTCTGGTAGAAATAAAGATTTGACCTTCCAGATGGTGAAAACGGAGGGGAATGAGACAGATTTCTTTGAGATAGACCCTCAGAGTGGGTTGATTGTTACAACACAGGTGCTGGACCATGAAAACACAAAGCAGTTTCATTTGAAAATCAAAGCTATTGACAACGGCACTGTTCCTCTTAGTAGTGAGGCCTACGTCATTGTAAATGTCACCGATGTCAATGACAACCCACCGGACTTCGGCAAGTCCCTTTACGAAGCCACACTGGATGAAATGGCTAAGTGTGGCCACATAGTCATCAAAATCCAAGCCTCAGATCCTGACACCAGGGATTTGCATAACCTAAAGTACAAAATCCTCTCAGGGAATGAAGGCCGGTACTTCAACATCAATGAATCCTCAGGAATCATCTCCTTTTCTAATGTTTGTAAGAGGAATCTGGATCCCTACTACAACCTGACAGTGGCAGTGTCTGACGGAGTGTTTCAGAACACAGCACCGGTCAATATCGACATGATGAACAGCAACAGGCATAGCCCCTATTTCAAACAAAACATCTATGAAGCGGAGCTTGCCGAAAATGCAGAGGCGGGAACTCGCGTGATCCGATTGGCTGCCATAGACCCTGACGATGGGCCGTATGGCAGTGTTGACTACACCATCATAAACAAACTCGCTGATGAGAAATTTGCCATCGACAATGACGGGCAGATTGTCACAACGCAACCACTGGACAGGGAAAACCCCGCCCAGAGAGTCATAGCTATTAAAGTGATGGCTAAAGATGGCGGAGGAAAAGTGGCTTTTTGCACCGTCAAGATTATTCTCACAGACGAGAACGACAACGCGCCTGAGTTCAAAGCGTCAGAATACCAGGTTTCAATCCAGTCGACTGTAAATAAAGGCTCCCCTGTCATTCAGATCATGGCTTATGACGCAGACGATGGCAGAAACGCTGACGTCACCTACACTGTCGACGAAGCGGAAGAGGTGACGGAAGACATTATCGAGATCAATCCTTTCACTGGAATCGTGAGTGTGAAAGAAAGTCTCGTTGGCATGGAGAACAAGATCTTCAACTTCAAAGTCAAGGCTCGCGACGGTGGCCTCCCGTTCTACAACTCCACAGTCCCCGTTCAGGTCAAAGTGGTTCCACCCGAGGTTCCCCTCCCAAAGTTCTCAGAGCCTCTCTACACCTTCTCAGCCGCTGAAGACATCCCCATGGGGACAGAGATAGGCACCGTGAGGGCCGACTCCGACATGCCTCTCATATACAGCCTGGTGAACGGGAACACAGTCGAAAGCAATAAAGACAAAGTGTTCAGCTTGGACCAAGAAAGCGGAACTTTGCTGGTGCAGAAGACCATTGACCACGAGAAGACAAAGTGGTACCAGATAGATGTGATAGCTCAGGGGAACCACAACGGGACGAATGTCGCGTCGCTGGTGTCCGTCAGCATCCAGGTCCAGGATGTGAACGATAACCAGCCGGTATTCGAGGCAAACCCATACAGGGCCTTCCTGGCTGAGAACATGCCGGCTGGAACCACTGTCATTCAGGTGAGGGGAAGAACGTTTTTTGGGTATGTTTGGTACTTAATTTGGGGAGGGAAGGAGGGTAGTATTGTAAGCTACAGACTTATGGGGTTCAAACAAAAGAGAAATGTTCAGAAAAACAGAGTCTACCCTCAAACTGTGTCTTGCATTTGAAAAGCAGATTGTCCTTCTATTCTATATAGACAAGATGTATTTACAACTGCTTTTATCAGGTGTGGACTGGAGGTTGCCAATAATATCGGTTCTGGTTTCTTTATACGAAAATGCTTCAGTTAAAAAAAAATAATAATGCGACCACCAATTCCACATCTTGACTCCCAGGTGACCGCCAACGACCCGGACACCGACACCAACGGTCTGGTGACCTACAGCCTGGAGTCGTTGCCCGATGACATCACAGACGGCATCACCGACGTGTTCTCCATCGACGGAGAGAGCGGCTGGATTACGACTCTTAAAGAGACGGACTGCGAGGCGACCCGGGTCTACAGGTTCAACGTGGTCGCCATCGACCACGGTGGCGACGTCAAGCTGTCGTCGTCTGTCCTGGTGGAGGTGACGGTCACCGACGAGAACGACAACCCGCCGCGGTTCTCCGAGGAGGTGTACCGCGGCTCGGTGGTGGAGAACAGCCGGCCTGGCGACGTCATCATCTCCATGACAACCACCGATGCTGACGTGTCGCTGGAAAACCGTCTTGTGACGTGTTACATCACAGGTGTGTGTGTGTATGCGAGTTTGTGTATTGATGTGTACATGCGTGTGTGGCTGCTTGTGTGTGTTTATGCATTGAGGCATGTGTGTATGTTTGTCTGTCCTTGTGTGTATGTTTATGCATTTGTATGTGTGTTTACGTATCTGTAGAAGTTTGAGTGTGTGTGTGTGTGTGCATGAGCATGTGTGTGTGTTTATATATTTGTATGTGATTGTGTGTGTGTGTGTGTGTGTGTGTGTGTATGTGTGTGTGTGTGTGTGTATGTGCTTTATCATCCATATTACTTGTGTCGAACATTTGCTGCACTGTGGGATTTATCAAGACGTTAATGAGGTGGAATGAAATCCCTCTTAATCGCCTTCATCTGAGTCATGTTATTATGTTATTCAGCCACAGATTAATCACAAAGAAGAGCAGGTTGACAAGTAGTCAGGACAGGAATACCAACTCGATGCCCTGTGGCTAATGGCAACAACAAAGCCTTGACTTAATGCAAATCCTGTATTTTCCTCCAGACAGTTAAGCCCTGATCGCTCTAGTGGAGCTCGCTGTCACAACATTGTTTTTGCAATGTGTAAGGGAGGAATATTTGCATTCAAGTTATGTACATAATAGGTTTAGACTGATTCCCATATTGGCCAAAATTCGGCAATGAAACCTGCCTCACCCTGCCTTAAGGGGCTGCTGACCCTCCTAAAAGAATTTAAATTAGTATGAGTTTTAATACAGTTTTAGTTTCCCATAATGGCTTTTCCATCCTGAAAAGAATACAATTCTGGGGGAACTGCTAAATAATAGCAATGTTTTTGTACTTTTGCACAATATATACAGAATATCTGCATAAAATACTGGCTGTTGGCAACTTCAATCCAGAAATATTGGTTAACTGGTATTGGCCTTCAAGAACCCATATAACCCATAGCAGGCAGCAGTGTATTTTCTGTCATGTTCTATTACCTTATGGATATTTTTAAATTGCAGGTGTTCCCCTTTAAAATAAAAATGCATATACAGTATAACATGTAAGGGAAATAAAATAAATGAAATGACCCCAATGCAGTTGATAAGATGCAGTTACAAGAATAAGGCTTAATGGTTAATAATTAACAATTGATCGTTAATAATCATCTATTAACTCAGTTCCTGCAACTTGATGTTTATTCTTGCAACTTGATATTTATTCTTTTTATGCATTTTAATTATTTATTTTCTCTTCTTATACACTTCATTCTTATCTAATGTCTTATATACCTTGTGTAAAGCACTTTGAATTGCCTTTATATACGAAATGTGCTGTATAAATAAACTTGTCTTTCCTCTCCCACCCTGCAGACGGAGACCCGCTGGGCCAGTTTGCCATCGTCCAGGAGGATGAGGGCGAGTGGGGTTTGATCCTGAAGGAGCCGCTGGACCGAGAGACCAAAGACAAATTCACCCTGCGGGTCACGGCCACCGACGGACGGTTCGAGGCTCCGGCCACGCTGGACGTCCACGTGCTGGACATCAACGACAACAGTCCGCTGTGTGAACAGGTGAGTCCAGACGGGTTTTACTCTACCCTCTGCCCTTCATTTAGATTTTTGGATTGTATTTATCACAGTATTATTTTTTAATCTTTATTTATCCTTGGAAAGCCAACTCAGCACCACGCTCTTTTCCAACAATTGTGGAACAGGCTGCACGGCTGACAGAAAGCATAAGTCCATGATGTTGCAGGTTCCTATCTGAATCTGCAGTAGCTACCATAAGAAACACAGCAGGGTTTGCTAACCTGTTTTCAGCCAGGAACTAAAATGAGAAATATAGCTTTCTACCTTTGTCATCTTGTTATGTACAAAATGAAAAAGAGGTTGCATATTGGATGAAAAGTTCATTTTTTATTTATCCAATATTCAGGTATCAGGACTAAAAGAGCCATTGCTATTAATGGAGATAGCCACACAAATGGAGTCTGCCATACAAAGAAAAAAATACAATTTTGGTTGCAAATTAGATTTATTCATTTGTGTTAATCAGCTTTAGGTCAGAGGATAAGAGGACAAAGAATAAAATCTACATAACCACATATTTGAGGATGTTCTGCCAAGACCTATAAGCCATTATAAACATTTCACACTATAAGCAGTGAGTGATTTTTGTATTTGTAGGGCAGAAGTGTTTCCTTTATTAGCTGCTAGTTGATGTTTGTGTGTTGTTCCTTTCATTTTTACAGCACTTACATAGAAAAGTGCTGTGCAAATGGAGTTATGATTATTGTTATTATCCCCTTGTTCCAGCTGGTATACACCGAGGTGGTGATGGAAAATTCGCCCTCCAGCATGTTTGTTCTGAAGGTTTCGGCGTCAGATCCAGACGTGGGAGCTAATGGCCAGATTTCCTACACTCTCCACGGTCCCGACGCCGACAAGTTCCATCTCGACCACAGGACAGGTACCGGGCCGTCTGTTTGGGGTCAAAACACAAGTGCTTCGCTCTAAGTAAGCTCAGCTGTTTGTTTGAATTGGCGATACCATCGGCACTCCGGCAAATACTCCGACCCGCAGCTGCTGACAAGGAGCTGAGCCTTTCTATTGTGATGGTTTTTTTCATGTTTGGGGGAATCTCACTGACATCCATCACACTTTATTTTTGTCATAACACCGTCATCCGTCTTTCCTCATCATTGTCAGCTAATCGCCTTTAAGATATCAGGCTTTTTTTTTTTTTATAATATCATATTACCAATATTAGATATGTCTGGAATTTCACTTAGGGTAGTGCACTAACCAATGGGATGGTAGTATGCTGAATGGGACACAAAAATGAAAACATTTACATATAAGCTTGTGTTGTTTTCCCCAAAACACATTACTCACACAAAGATTAGCAACATATCCTATTTTGCTATTTCAGTTTAACTGTTTTCCAATGAATAGCATAAGATAAAATAATATGAAACTGTAATGATCCCCGTGGGGAAATCAGGTTAAAAAAATTATTAAAAATCTGTGATGGTATAATTCGCTGGAAATTTTATGTATGCCTACTGGTACGCCATGAAATAACCTCTAAAAGTATGTTTTCCTGGAAGTAAAAGTAATGAGATTTCATATAAAAACGCAAGAAAATAAAAAGTTTGTAATTATTTTTGGCCTTTATTGTTTAAAAAAGTGTATATTATGTCATGTAAAATTGACTAACAAGGTGAATAAGTGGTTTTTCACTTCACTGTGACTGCAACCCTCTGCTCACCTGTGCCCAGGTGAGCTGTTCACGCTGGCGGTGCTGGACCGGGAGAGGGAGGCGGAGTACAACCTGGTGGCCAAGGCGACGGACGGCGGCGGCCGCTCCTGCCAGGCCGACATCCTGCTGATGCTGCAGGACATGAACGACAACCCGCCTCGCTTCTCCTCCAGCCACTACGAGGTCACCGTGTTCGACAACACCACCGTCCGCACGCCCATCGCTGTCATATACGCCAAGGACCCAGACACCGGTAAGCTGCTGTGCTTGGTGCTAGGAATATGTAGAGGATAAGTCCAGCCAAGCAGAGCGATTTGTCAAATAGCGAGTACCATGTAATCGCGACATCCTGGGTTCAAATCTGATCTGGGACCTTTGTCGCATGTCATCCCCCTTTCTCTTTCCTAATGTTTCCTGTCTCTCTCCTCTTTCACCTCTTCAATAAAGGCAAAAATGCCCCAAAAACTAGTCTTTAAAAACGTACAGATGCAACCATTGTAAAAGTCCCAAAAAAGAAAGAAATCCTTCAAGCATTTAAGTATTTAAAGTGGTAATCTGTAAGTTCCTGGTCTTTTTGATTTAGTCTCCATCTTTGTTGCTCAGCCTCATTGCTGTGGTGTCTCTGCACTGCACTTCCTATAGATCACCTGTCAATCAAACAATGTGGGCGGAGCTTGGGTTTTCTGTTGACGCAGTTAGAGTTTCTGTGGGTGGCGCTCTTTTCTTCGTCTGATCAGCCATGGCGGTTACGGAAACGTAAAACGCATCACGAGACTCCGGGTGTTTAGAACAGCAAATGGAAAAGCTTCAATGAACTGGGTGTAGATTGAATCACTATTGTGTTTTAGCAATCAGTGGTAGAGGGTTGCAAAACAGAAATTCATTTATATGACAATGTTACGGATTCAATTTGTTCAAACGCTGGTTTTGACCAGAGGAAAGTGAGTCACAGACTGTCTGCACTGTGAATCATAACAGTGCAGGACTGTAGGGAACATTGTATTGTTTCCCTCAGCTCAGAACATGTTGTGACGGCTCTACAGTCATGTCAACACTGGTGTGTGTGTGTGTGTGTGTGTGTGTGCGTGCGTGTGTGTGTGTGGTATCAGTGATCCTTAACTATGAAAGCTAAATGGAGAGGCTTGCCTTTGTGTGTGCGTGTGTGTGTGTGTGTGTGTGTGTGTGTGTGTGTGTGTGTGTGTGTGGCAGTACTGATCCTAAACATAATAAACGACTAATGGCTAAGCCTGTCCCAGCAGAGTTTTGCTTTCTCAAACGCCCACTCTGTCATTCCAAATGTGTGGGTAATTATTTGTTCTTTGGGATTTTTTTTTTCCTCTTTTAAATATAAAAGTATTTCACACACTGCTGTACGCCCCTGGAGCCACGCAAGGATTTGGACCCCTAACCCTGGCAGTGTTAGTGCCTTGCTCTACCACTGAGACTTAAACCAATTCAACCATTTAAACCAGTCCATAACACCAGTATGAACCGTCAACTGAGGCTGTCAACTGTAGAGCAGAATCTCTTTTATTTATCAGTTATTTTTCTTTCTTAGGACCAAAACTAGTTGGTAGTTGCTGCTGTTAACGTCTCAACATGACAAAAAAAACATAGTGAACTAGTAAAAGGAAATTTGAATTTACTACCAAACTATTGCAATATGTAGTTAAAGTTTAACTACACTAACCAACAACCACAAATCTGTTTCTCTCTCCCTTCTCTCCTTTTCTTGTTCATTTCTGTCTTCTCTCTTTCCCTTACTTGTTTCTTCAAGACTTTCTTACTTTACTTACTTAGAAATCTTCTGATTTCTACAAGCCTCTTGTGTTTTTTATCTCACCTGCACAAATTAGGCATTCTGTCTGCATTTTTTATCACTTTATCACTGAATCTGATCACTCTGTTATTTATCGCTTCGGTTTCAGCGCTGAACAAATACTGAGCTAATCTGAAGCAAACTCCTCTGATTGAAGTCGGTCAGCACAGTTTGGTACAAATTCCTGCTGCAGCGTTTGATGTTTTATTCATTTGTTGCCTTTACAAATTGCTCGGTTTATGTTGGAACAGTGAAATCAGATAAAAGTCAGTTGAAACAGACAGCTTCCTCTTCTGAAACCAGTTTGTTTTAAAGCTCCATCTGTTTGCTAACAGTGTAGGTGTGTGTGTGGGGTTTGAAACGCCATTCAAAAGAGGGTTTCACACACACACACACACACACACATACACACGTGCACTCGCATAAGGACACACACTAGGACCTGTAGACACACACACACACAAACACACACATATAGACACACAGATGGCAAGATGCACACACAAACACACACACATAACACACACTAACACACATACACTTGTGCACTTAGATAAGGACACACACTAGGACCTGTAGACACACACATAAACCTACACACAGATGGCAAGACGCACACACACTTACACACACACACACATATATTTACTCATTTACACACACAAACACACTCGTTCACTCGCATAAGCACACACACTAGGACCTGTAGACACACACATAAGCACACACACAGATGGGTAGACACACATACACACACACACACACACCAACACAGATGGGTAGACACACACACACACACACACACACATACAGACAAGTAGAGACAGACACACACACTTGTGTTCACACAAAGATACATACATCCACATGGGTAAGCATGCACACACTCTCTCTCTCTCTCTCTCACACACACACACACACACAAATGGGTAGACAGAGACACACACACAGAGAGTCACACAGATGGGTAGACACACACACACACACACACACACACACACAGCTGGGTAGGGAGCGGGAACAGGAGCAGACAGAACAGGTCAGCCACTCCTTCAGATGTGCAGCAGCTTGTCCTTCTTCTCTGCACTGCAACTTTCTCACAGACGACGATGATTCATTTACTTTTAAGATGAGTTGATGTGCCAGAAAAATGAAAGAAAAGAGGAAGCGAGAGAAGAACTCAGGAAAGAAATATAAACTGCAGGTGGTACAAAAGAAAACCCATCCACCTCAAAGAGAGAGAGAAAAACAAGGACAGATTCTGTTCAGAGCTGTGATGACAATTAGACAGAATTAATGATCAGTTTATTAATTAACAATCAGTTTATTAATTAACTGTCAGTTTATGAATTAATGAGTCAGGTAATTTGAATGTGATCTCCACTCTGTGGCTCCCTGGTAGATCAGCTGCGTTCGTCTCCTCTATGGAGAGTACAGGAACATTAGCAAACATAACTTATAGCTCATTATATACATATATAGAAGCACTGCTGACACAAGGTGATTCATTATTACAGTAAGTGCCAAAACATGTATAGTCTTGCCATCGTGAATAGATCGATTATTGCGCCTCCATCAGGACAATCAGTTTACTTTTTTAAACTCCAGAACAGATTGCCAAAATGTGTCATTCCTCCAAATGTTGTCAAAATCACACCAGTGGCATCTGAGATATCACCTGTGATATTATGTTTTCATGTATGTATATACACTCACCGGCCACTTCATTAGATACATCTGTTCAACTGCTTGTTAACACAAATATCTAATCAGCCAATCACGTGGCAGCAACTCAATGCATTTAGGCATGTAGACATGGTCAAAACAATCTGCTGAAGTTCAAACCGAGCATCAGAACGGGGAAGAAAGGTGATTTAAGTGACTTTGAACGTGGCGTGGTTGTTGGTGCCAGACGGGCTGGTTTGAGTACTTCAGAAACTGCTGATCTACTGGGATTTTCACACACAAGCATCTCTAGTAAGGTGTACCTAATGAAGTGGCCGGTGAGTGTACATATATAGTGCACATTGATGTCGTGCACATGCATCCACTCCACAGGTGCGTGTGTTGTAAATACTCAACTGCAGTGTGAGTAGAAGCAGCCTCATCTATATGTATGGATAGAGTATCTGTTGTCCCGTTAGAGACTGACGATATAAGTTCAAACACATCTGTCTGTCTGTCCACTTTCTTGCCACTGTGCACCTTTATTTTTGGCACATACTAAAAGTTGCGTGTCACATAAAAAATCCCAGCTTTTTTTCATCGCCTTCTGTTGGTTGTTATATCATGTTTGTGTATTTTCCCTCTTTATGGTTAGGTGCTTTCACATTGTGCCTTTGCTTTTGATCACAAACATGCCTGGTGGAAGCCCAGATGTGGTTTTGATAGCAGCAGCAGCCTCTTGGCTAATTCTTTATTCTTATCAAAGAAATGAACGCGATCATCGTGCAACAACATGTTCTGCCGTTACCCAGCTCATTGACTAACATGTTATTCTCTCTCTCTCTCTCTCTCTCTCTCTCTCTGTCTCTCCTTTCCCACAAACCATAACTCTTTTACCATACTCATGTCACATGATAACCTAAATGTTTGCAGGTTGTGTAACTACCTAGAACACAAACCGCACAAATCAGCTACTGCTCAGATGTAACTCAGATAGAGAAATCTTAGTTTTATCTCAAATTTTAATCCCTTGTAACTGGGTAAAATACTCATCCTGTCAACTTTTGTTAGCTTTCGTTAAACCAGTATTGATTATAAACACATTCTAACTGTATTACCGCCACCGCAACAGCCTGCGGGAATACACTTTAATAAGACAAATGGCTTTGAGGAACCTCTACTGGTTCTTCAGGTCCATAAAGCTTTCATAAACCATGGCGGTACTTCCATGAATCTCTAAATATATGGAGGTTTTTTAAGGAACCCTTTAGGGATGTGTTTTGAAGTGAGGAACCCTAAGCTGCTGATTGGCTTCCTTTGGTACTACAGCATCCTAACTTTTTCTTTCAGTGTCCTGTTTTTTATTCTTATGCATGTACACACTTTGTGGACAGCACACATGTTGGTGACCGTTGCATAAAAGCCATAATATCCAGAAGTTCGTACTTTGTTGTGATTATCGGTGCTTTGCTGATGCAACTCGGCTGCACCTCGTCGCGAGTTGCATCACCATCAGACGATAATTACAGTAAAGAATACCCTCTAGGGTATTATTGCTATAAACAACACACTATTAATTAAAGAGTAATTAAATAATTTGTCTTGTCTATATTTGTTGGTGATTCAGGCTGTTTCTTGGCCGCCTCCCCTCCTCTGGATATTACGTGTGATCAGTAGACAGAAGCTTTCTCGTTTTATCTGTTTTAGTTGGACCGCTGTCTCTGTGTTCGCGGCTTTCCCCCCCAACCCCAAAAAAAAAACCGTAGGAACGCCTCTGATTGGCTAAACAGATGGTGACGAATCTGTCCGTCCAGAATGAGTTCAACTGGATTGAACTTTCTGTCAAAATGGATGGAAACACATCATCAGTCCTGTCCAGAGAACAGACAGCTCTCAGTGAAAATGCACTGAAATGAACGTAGACGGACGGACAGAACGGATCCGCGTGGGCGCCGCCTGACCTTGAACAGTAAACGTGTGACCCTGACTCTCTCCTCTCGTCTCTGCAGGTATAAACTCGGAGGTGAAGTACTCCCTGCTGGCCGGCGACGGCGGCTACTTCTCCCTGGACGAGTTCTCCGGGATCCTGCGTCTGGAGCGCCCGCTGTCCCCCGACACGCCGCCCACCTTCGAACTCAAGGTCAAGGCCACCGACCGCGGCCTGCCTCGCCACCTCTACTCCGTCGCCACGGTGACGGTGGACGTGGTCTCCCTGGACGACTACCAGCCCATCTTCCTGAGCTCGGAGTACACCGCCCAGCTCCCGGAGTCCCTGGCGGTGGGGTCGGAGGTGTTGAGCGTCTCCGCCCTCACCCGGGACGGCGGCGGGCCGGACCCCGTCGTCTACGCCGTCGTCTCCGGGAACGAGGACCGACGCTTCCTGCTGGACCCTCAGACAGGTGAGAACAGGCTTTGTTTACTATTTGTCTCTCTCTCTTTCCCTGTCTGTCAGTCCCTTTTATAAAGTGGTTTCAAACATCAATCTGTTATTGTCAAATTAACTGTGATAGCTCGGTATAATTACTGTAAACAAACAACACAGCGGGGGAGATAATTAGTAGACTCTTTCTCACACCAGTGGCATTGTTAGTGTTTCTCCAAATTAAGACCACATTTCCCATAAGCCCCGTCGCTTGCTGACAGACTTCTCAGCGGTAATCTTTTTGGTTGCCGGT
>NC_136012.1:26748706-26751206 GCF_048128805.1 Centroberyx gerrardi
AACTGATTTCCCTTTGATACGACTACAACTTGATTTTATTATTTTCATTTATTATTTCCATTATCATGTAGGTTTGGGGATCGGGAAGTGGGGGGGGGTGGGGGGTGGAAAAGGGTATGATTAGATGTAGTGTATATGTTCTTGACATTGTTGTTTTTATACCGCCCATAAAATAATTTTAAAAAAACCTCCCTGGAAAGAAAAAGAGGACAATAAAACCACACAGCATGGATCAGTCTGACTGGCTGCCTTACAAAGCTCCTGAAGCTCTTGATCTTAGAAAATCAATAAACTGAGACCTGCACTATGTACTCGGCGCAAATAATTTACTTGTCGAAACCTGGAGGTGTTTAGTTTGAGGAGAATGGAAGGCGGTTGTTATTGTTGGATTCCATTTTGTTTTATCTTAATGAAGTGCGTTTCGGCAGACTGGCGCTCCGTCTCTCACCCACACACTCTGACAGACACACTCAGGCCTTGTGCGGTATAATTAACTCACTAACGGCGGTATCAGTCTCTCCTCATACCTGTCCGGCATAATAAACTTTAACATTTTTTTCCAATTTACAGTCTGTTGATAGCAGAGGCCGCCAAATATGTACTGTAAAAAAACTGACTGGCTAACCAAAACACAAAATAAATGTTTAGATTTGGTTTGTTGACAGCTGAGAAATATGTGACTCGGTTGGGAATTTCCAAGTGTTGGCTCTGATAGTGTGTATTTCCTAGTTAGAGAAGAAGACGAGAGAGAGAGAGAGAGAGAGAGAGAGAGAGAGAGGTAAAGCCAGACAGACAGACAGACAGACAGATTGTACATATGGATAGAGGGAGAGAAACAAAAGTCCTCTTGAAGATAGTTAAGAGGAAGATAAACTTAATCAAAGACAGAACAAGACTGACAACTACAAGATAATGAAAGGACGATGGCTCTTCAGTGCGGCTGACATGACGCTGTTATTAATTTTGAACTCGGCTGTATCAGTCTCCTGCAGATAGTCGGTGTACTCTCATCATGATTTTTTCCCCCCTGTTTATTTATCCAGGGAAGATTGACTGAGCACCATGCTCTTCTCCAGTAATGCCCTGCTTCATATTCATGCAGATACACACATTCATTGTCATGTTTCACTTGTTTATCATTACTGTTTTTTGCTGTAATTTGCTTCTGTTTTATCACTGAGCAAATTAACTTTACTAAACTAAACTGAGCTGAACTAAACATACATTTGCAAAAATTAGAGAAACGCTGAACATGTTCTGGTGGTACACAAATCATCTGCATGCCCAGTAAACAAACCGACTCGGAGCGTTTTGCACCTCACTCTGACTTCTTTTGGTTTTTGAATTGAGCACCTGCAGCCTCTAATTAAAAAAAATACACTAAATGCAAATACATTTTAGGCTGTTTCCGCCTTTTTTGGTGCCAGCGGAGGGCAGAAGCAGCTAGCTGCAGCGTCCCTGCTAAGATAATTGAAATGGCTCTTGAAGTGGCAAAACAAGGCTTTAATCAAGACTTTAATGAGAAAACTTGCATGCAACATAATACATAATCATAATAAACAAAGCCAAAATACAGAAAACTTCATGAAAATGATGAGAAAAGCAATGGAAAGAGCAGTCGAGGCCTACCAGTGTTTGGAAAGTGGATACCAGTGTTTGTGGGACAGGCAGCCATGTTGGAAGAGTGACAGTGGGTGGTCTCTCCCTCTTTTCCAACATAATTTCAACCCCCTATCGCCACACAGAAATACTGTTTTCTCTTTGTAACCGCCGGTAACCACAAACATTCAGTAACAAAGCTCAAATGACCAGGAGAGGAGAAAACGAGCGGAGGAGAGTCTGTCTGTTCAAGTTCAGCAGGTTTCTCTCAGATAAATGAAGACCTTGAACCATCTGAACCTGCAGTCTGAAGGGACTGTGAAAAAAAAAAAGTGGAAAATTACACAGTCTCTCTTTTAGGATTCAGACGGCTCTTTTAGCATCGTCATAAATCGAGGTTCGACTTCACACGCGGACGTCAGATAGCAGATAAATAAAACACCAGGCCGGACAGAGATTTATAGTGTTGGAAAGGTTAAACACACACAGCCTCACAGTGAGAGTCCAGCAGATATAATACATCACACCACCCACACACAGTATATGGCATTTGGCTGGATATTATTCATCCAAAGCACCTTGGATGTTGCGGCAACACGAGTGCGTACATTTTAAACACTCTACATATCACTCTACATATACATTCAGCATTAGATTACCATGCGTAGTGAGGCATACAGCAGTTTGGCGCGATAGAGAGGGATGGGGAGAGTCTGGGAGCGCAATGGGAAAACATACCATTAGATAGTAGTACTGACTGGGATGGAATATAAGTTGTTAGTAATGTGAACCATTGATCTGAACCATAGTTCCTGAGGCTAAAGTGGCGTGCTGTAGGCGTCACACTAAAGACAACAAAGCTCAAAAATGAGGAAATCAAGGAATACCACATTAGGAGATA
>NC_136012.1:26756206-26793706 GCF_048128805.1 Centroberyx gerrardi
CGCTTCAGGCTGTGAACTCGCTTGTTTTCGGATCAGAAGCTGCTCCATTTTTCTCTCCCAGAACGCTCTGGAAAGAATCCGCCGGTCACGGACTCCCATGACTCACCGACGGTGGCCCACGGGGGACAGCAGTCGCATCCATATGTGACTGTTTGGCAACTCAATGAAAAAATGTGAATGGGGTGAAATGCAAAAACCAGTACTCATTTTTTGCCAGCTTATTTTTACTTTGTGTGGTATTTTTGCCCCAAGCCCCCGTTAATTTCTGACATTGATATGTATCCATACCTAGTTGGTCTGTCTCACTCGCTTTTTCTCTGTTTCTCCAACTTTCAGTTCAGACCAGTTCAGTTCAATTCAGTTCAAATCAATTTAAGTATGCGTCATTGGTGGCCTGGTGATTAGAGAGACTGTCCTGTAACCAAAAGGCTTCAGGTTTGATCCCCACATCAGCCGTTTGACCCGCTGAAGTGTCCTTGATCAAGGCATTGAACCTCCGCCTGCTCTCTCAGCTCAACGCCTAAAATGAGGAAATATTCCAGACAGATGACCGGAGATAATTAAACAAAAATCTGTAAAGATCAGTCATTCTCTCTCCCTCTCTCTTTCTCTCCAACACACTCACACACTCCAGTGAAATGTGCTGACCTATAAGTGCTGCTCCATCATAACTGTGGTGCCCACAGCTCATTAAAACTGTGTGCTGGGAGTTCAAGAGTGAAACTCTTCAGAGGCCAAACCAGAGCCGGGCTGCCTGATTTCTCAACTTTGTGAAGATCAAAGAGGCAAGAAGATCCACTGCCATGATTTGAGTGTGTGTGTGTGTGTGTGTGTGCGTGTGTGTGTGTTGTACTTGCAGGACATCACTGCCACCCTTTCACCTAAAACCTCAGTCTAATTACAGGGCCAAGTCTGCTGACATGGAAAACACTTTTAACAGGCAATTTACCCCAACTCTTTGAGTGTGTGTGTGTGTGTGTGTGTGTGTGCGCACATGTGAAAGGGTGTGTGTGTGCGTGCACATGCGCAAGGTTGTCCTCATATGAATGTCTGTGTCTGTGTGAGTGCTTGTGCCAATGCGTGCATCAATGTGATGTATTTCTGTGTGTGTGTGTGTGTGTGTGTGTGTGTGTGTGTGTGTGTGTGTGTGTGCATGGAAGCTTGTCTCAATGCATGCATCAGTGTCTGGGATGCATGTGTGTGTGTGTGTGTGTGTGTGTGTGTCTGTTTGTGTGTGTTTTTGGATGCTTGTATCAGTGCATATATCAGTGTCTGAAACCCATTTTCCCAAGTGTGTGTGTGTGTGTGTGTGTGTGTGTGTGTGTGTGTGTGTGTGTGCATTCCTCTGGCAGTTCTATCAGACAGAGTTGTTTTGGCCTCGCTGGCTGTCGCTCACTGACAATTAAGTGTTCCTGTGCCAGCTCTACCTGCTGCAGCGCTGCCAGCTCGGAGCCTCGGTCCGGCCGAGCCAGGCGGCGGCGGCGGCGCCGGGCGTTGATAAATGCGAGCGCGGTGATATCGGCCCATCTGCTAATGTCCCTCGCCGCCCGCGCTCAGAGCCAGCTCCGCCTGATGAAGACGCTTCTGATTGCATTAAGCAGATGGATGTTGCTGCAACAGGGAAAGGAATTGTCAACTTTTCCGACAGGCGTTGCAGGTCGGCGGCGCCCGCCCTGCTGTCGCCGTTTACACGCCTTTGTTTGACTATTTGTCATTGCCGGACGCCCACTTTTCGACTCGTACATCTGTTGTGCTGAAGTGAAACCACAGCAGCGGAGGGTAGTCACAGAAAAAATACATTTTAGGCAGCAATCAAATTTAAGCAATTCTCTAAAACCAACAGATGGACCGGATGATTTAAAATCTTTGCAGAACGTCCTCAGAAGATGCAGCAGAGTCATTAATCATGTTACATCTGTGTTTATATTTGCACTGGAAATGCTGACTAATGCGTATCTTCGCTCCAGCATGCTAGGCAGTGATGTGCGAAAGTGTTTCTTCCTTCTGACGGTGAAGCTGTTAATCGCAGGACGATCTGACAGACACTCCCAAATTAAACAGGGTGAAATTAATTGAACTGAAATGATCTGTCCTGTGCAGCTCTGTGCTGCACTGCAGGTCTAACAGGATGTCTAATGTGTTTCTGCTGAGTGAATTGGAAGTGAACTGGTAGATAACAGAGTTGGGGACAGTGATGAACTAATTGAGAATGCATCGTAAACTCCTATTCAAATCCTGGAGTGGAGTTAGAATTGAAATTGGAATTCTATTAAATTCCATGAAATTCCACTTCAAGCCTCAAACGAATCAAATAAAAGACAGTTCAACACATCAAATACATTATGATTGAAACAAACATTCAATCATAATGTATGGATTACCATTACATGTTCTGCATCAAATACCACCTGAAAGGAAGCTTTAACATTTTATGATATTCAGTATTGATAATATATAACACTATGTGTAATCTCAGATATGTGGTAAGAAAAAAAAAAAAACCAATAAAAACAACACAGAATTTCACAGAATTTCATGGAATTAAATTCAACTTCCTGAAATTCCAATTCAATTCCAGTTCTGTTTCCTGTAGATTTTTTCAAATTCCAATTCCTCAGTTGAGTTCATTCATGAATTGACCCGACCCTGGTAGATAACCCGACCCTGCTAGATAACCGCTGTCCTCTGCTTTCACTCTGGTATCACAGCGAGAGTCTGTGGCCATTTCTGTGGTGGCGAGAGAAGCAGGCGTGTGACGGGACGGTTGCCAGTTGAGTCCCAAACTGGTTTTCCCTGTGAAACCTGGGCAGGGAAGGAGAATCCCTGGCAGCGTTAATGCCTTGCTCTGCCCACTGAGCTGCACGGGGAATGGAACCCCAAACCCTGGCAAACTCCCACAAATCATCTTTAGTACAACTACTGCTGAAATGTAGTGAAACTTTTGACTGCCAGTCAAAAGTTCGGACTACATTTTTCTTTATTTTTTACTATTTTCCACATTTTAGAATAATAGTAAAGACATCAAAACTATGAAATAACAAAAATGGAATCATGCAGCGACCAAAAAAGTGTTAAACAAATCAAAACTATCTTATATTTTAGATTCTTTAAAGTAGCCGCCCTTTGCCTTGATGGAAAGGCAAAGGCTTTGGAAAGAAATTCATACATAGACAAATATAAATAGCAAAGTTGATGCCTAAGAAACAAATTTCAAGCATTTAAGCAGAAGCCTTTAGATGGCTAAAATGGCTTTAAGATAATGAAAAACATAGTACATTCAATCACTTTTGACTGGTAGTGTAAGTAAATGTAAGTATTCTATCTCAGTAGTATTACCTGTAAGTATTATCTCAATCTCAATGAGAGATTACCTGATAAACAACTAATTAAAAAGAATAAATAAAAACCATTTGTGTCCTGCAGGAGGGCGAGTCGGTGGGCAGCAGCATCCTGCAGCTCGTGGTGACGGACAGGGACACGCCCAGGAACGGCCCCCCCTTCTCCTTCCACATCGTCAGCGGCAACGAGGACCGGCGCTTCCACGTGGACCAGGGGGGCCTGCTGTCGCTCTCCGCTCCGCTCAGGAAGAGAGTCAAACCCCAGCACCAGCTCAAGATACAGGTGAGGAGGGGTGAGGAGGGGTGAGGAGGGGTGAGGAGGGGTGAGGAGGGGCGCTGAGGGACGGGCGGGGCGGCTAGCGTGTCATCATGGGAAATTTACACTTTTCACTTTTTCACGGTTATCTCTTTTTATTTGAGTTTTCCACACATGAATCAACAACAATATAAGAGCACTTTTAAATGACAATGTGTTATGTTATAATACAAAAAGCGTCGTTACATAAACAATGACTAGAACAATGTAGTAGAAAAGACAATAACATACAAAACAAATAAACAAAAAACAACAACAATAAGTCGTCACACTTTATTTTTATAGCACATTTCATACATAGGAAAACTCAATGTGCAGACAAACAGAAAAAAACAATGAAAATAGCAGCAACATTTTAAAATATTACTAATAACAACAAGAACATATAAACATATAAAATATAATAAAATATGTACGTATATAATAAAAAAATTGAGGCAACATGAATAAAGATGAGATAGCTGCATTTGAAAAATATGACACCCAATCTAATAAAACTGTTTATTCCATTCCATTATTGGATAAAACTAAAGGACTCAGGTTTGATTCCCATAACAGCTGTGTGTCCTGCCCAAGTGTCCATGAGCATCAGTTAAATGCCCCCTCCCTCCCCCCCCCAAAAAAAAGTGAAACTCATTACGGGATAAAGAGCTACCTTTACCTTTTGACCTTTAGTCAGCTATTTTTCTTTGCTACGCACTTTTCACCTGGTGTGGGAAAGTTGAGTTGTCCTTCAGGGATCCTGAAAATGATTTGTTATTATTAAGATATAGGACAGGCCAGGATCTCCACTGCTGTGAAACTAATAACCTTCAAAGTTAATAACTGCAGATATTATGAAAAATGATAGTCCAAGCGGAATAAGTAAGTAGTCTTGGTAAAGTTTTCCCTGTTTTCTCATTCCACTGGAAATAAAAAAGGTCACAGCTGCCGAGGCTATTAAAGATAACGAACTGAGGGATGATTTGAGTGCAGCTGAAATCTCTAGGGTTTGAGCGATATGGGTTTTTGAAGGCTGATACCAATATTTTTTTTTTTGATTGAAACTGCCGATAGCTGATATTTTATGCTGATTGACTTTTTTCATGCCAAAAAATTCCCCCAAAATATTGAGTGTTTCCCCCCATTCTTGTCAGGGTGGAAAAGCCTCTGAAACAACATTTAAACCATCATGAGACACTAATTGAACATTGAAACCCAGGATAGAAATAATAATAATAAAACATATTCATGCACATTTGTGTGGAATTCAATCAAAATGTTGGATTTCAATCAATTCAGGTTACGGGCAGTGTAGAATATTGATAATTTTTACAATAAATATGCAATCAAACAAACTGCATCATATCCATCATTTCATAGGGTTACGACATCAACTGGCATTTTTAATAAAAGGCCAATTTCAGTACGGTCTAACCCTAGCTAATGTGCTAACTGCTCTCCATGCTCCAATCAGGTGACAGACAGCGGCCACCCCCCCCTCTCATCCATCTGTGTGGTCAACATCAACGTCACGGAGCAGAGCAAGTACCCTCCCTCTGTGGTGCCTTTAGAGGTCTTCATCACCACCGCCAGCGGCCTGTTCGCCAACCGCGTCATCGGCAAGCTGCACGCCTCCGACCAGGACCTGCAGGACGTCCTGACCTACAGCCTGGTCTCCGAACACCCGGAGGGGGGCAGGTTCTCCGTCGACCTGGCCGACGGCAAGATCTGGGCGGACGAGGCGCTGGAGGCGGGGTCGTACTCGCTCAACGTCAGCGTGACCGACGGGAAGTTCAGCGTCTGGGCCGGGGTCAAAGTTCACGTGTGGGCGGCGGACCAGCAGGCGCTGGACTCGGGCCTGACGCTGCAGCTGCTGGGGATGTCGCCGGAGGAGTTCCTGGGCGATCACTGGAGAGGCCTCCAGCGCAGCCTGGGACTGGCGCTGGGCTTACCCAGGCAGGAGCTGCACCTGGCCAGCCTGCAGCAGCTGCCGGACGCCCAGGAGCTGGAGGTCCTGCTGGTCTGGAGGCCTCACGGCGGGCCGGTCCAGGCTCTGCCAACCAGCCGACTTCCAGGTGATCCATCTTCCTGGGTCTTCCCTTGATCTTTCCGATTGCGTGCCAACTTACTCCTAAGATCCACTTTAACTAGTTCTGGCTTGGTTTTGGATTCTGGGAATGATTTACTTCTTTTGTAAAATCAGGGGCATTTCTGAGTAGTTTTTTTTGTTTCTTGGCTTCTCCTTTTCTGAGTGTAACTTCCTATTTCTTGGCCTCTTCTGCCATTTCCTCCAGTTCTCTGCAGTAAACACATATGGCCTTTTCCTTTGTAATCATAAGTTCCGGTCATTCTCTGCATCTGGTTGCTGCTGGCTAAATAAAGCCCTGCCTGAGCTTCACTAACTTGGTGGAAACTATTGCTATACATTACCCTTGCTGGTTCTGCCAAAGGGAACCTCATCACTTGATCCAGTGGCCCCATCGGTACCGGATCATTGACAATATCTAACCATTTCACGCACTGTGATGGTCTTCTCCGAACTGACCGTGTGTTAGAGTCCATCCCGCAGCTTCTCACACTCCTGAGAAACCTGGAAAAGTCATGGAGTTTTAAAATATATGTATTTTCCAGGCCTGAAGAAGATATGAAAAATGATAAAAGGGAGAAAAGTTTTGACTCAGTCTGGACCTCCCTGTTGGAACAAAATACAGTTGGTTGCTGACTGTTTTTTTGTTGACAGAGTTAAAATAATATTATAGTCCTTGATTTTAAAGTGAGCTTAGTGTAGTGGATGGTTACTGCTCACTCAAATTTGGTCATGGAAATTTGAAAAGGGGTCATGGAGAAGTCCAAGTTCCAAGTTTTGGAATTTCATCAGTGAAAAGGTGTGGGAACCCTGACCCCATAAAATATAGACTTTCAAAAATTCCAACAGAAAGACGAAAGGTAGTTATGACTTATTACTATTACTTACTTATGACTTATTTTTCAAGATTCATTTTTTGGCATTCTTGCCTTAGGGTTAGATGTTATACACCTTAACTAAATGAGCTGCCAGAGCGCCCCAGTTATTACAAAAATTAATTCCACACTTACATGTAGTTTTGTTCCAAAATGAAATATCCATTAAGCTTTGAAATACTGAGCAATGAACTTCAGGTACATTTCTTTTCTTTCTTTTCTTTTTTTTTTTATTATTAATGGAGTAAAACTCTATTAATTAAAAAAAAACTTGATTTTGTTGCAGGCATTATTTCACACACAGAGGAAACCATGTAGTCCCAATGAGATTAAAAGTCTCTTTTTCAAGGGAATCATGACCCAGAAAGCAGAATCAAGACATAAAACATAAAAGGCAGACAAGCCACACACAACAGTTTCCAGTATAAGAGCAACATCTCAGTAAAATCACATAAAAGGTAGTTGTGTGTAGTGTTGACGTGTTGACCTGCGTGTGGCAGGTATTATCTCGGACCTGGAGGACTCTCTGGGCCTGAGCATCCTGACGGTGAGGCATAACGGCTGCGTGGGAGCCGGCTGCCCGCCGCGCGGCTGCAGGAACGCCGTCCGGCTGGCCGGAGACAGGCTGAGCCACTACGCCACCGCCAGAGCCGCTTTCATCACGCCACAGCACGCCTGGGAGAGCGTCTGCCCCTGCAACGGTACGTCTGCGTGTGTGTGTGTGTGTGTGTGTGTGTGCTTTGGGGAGGCACTAATGAATGAGCGTTTGTGTGGATATTGATGTGGAAGTGTGTGTTTGCCTGCACTTTGAAGGAGAAGGGGGTGAGCTGTATGTGTGTGTGTGTGTGTGTGTGTGTGTCATTCCTGTTTGCAATAGTCTCTCGCTTCCTCCCAGGTTCAGTCTGCAGCCTCACGCCCGGCAGAATCCACCTGCCGCTCTCACGATCGACCCAGTTCAAACCTGCAGTCTTGAATTAGACAAAGAGCAGAACAACTGCTCCATCTGAATGATTTTAGCCAACTTTCTCAACTCCCAGAGTGCACTCTGTCCTTGATTGACTGAGGATGCTATCAAACCTGCATTTGGTCTTCTTCGGTCTGAACCACAGTGGAAAAGATTGTTTTGTTGCATTTTTTTATTTGAGTTCACTCTGCCTGATTACAAGCAAACCAGGGCTCGTAAAGTCACATGACTCACAAGTCGCTTGTTTATCGGACAGAGTTTTAACCTGCTGTCATCCCGCCAGGATGACACTAAGATTTTGGCGCCGACAGGGGAATCGAAACAAATCCAGTTCCTGTTCCTGTAACTTTAGCTAAACATGATGGACTTGTCTGTCTCTTCTTCGCTGGTGTTCATACAAGTTAGGAACACATGAAGAAATAGCTGAATATGAGCATCAGTCCAGACTTCAGTTTGTTCTGCTTGGCTTTCCAAGCATGAGGAGCTGCTGGCTATCAGATATCAACATCCGTCTCCTTATACCCATAATCCCTTGTGTTTTTGGGGTGGTTTCCTGTAGTTGGTTGGATTACGTTCTCACTCCTAACGAACCGCGCCACTGTTCTCTTATTAGAGGACCAAGATTTCCAGCCGTCTCAGTGTCGTTATTTGGGACTCACGTAAGTTCAAATGTCATCGTCCTCAATTGGCCGAACGAACCGAACTAAAGGAGGAAACGCTCCAGAGTTTGAATAAACCGCTCCACACGTGCCCGGTGTGAATGTGTCCTGAGTTAGCCTCGATTACAGCCCGCAGAGCGTCTGAACCGCAGTGCGTAGGCGCCACTCTGCTGCCTCCTCCCTCGCCGGGGCGTCTTCAGCGATTTGGCATTCCTGTGAGGATTAGTTATGTGAGTACAGCATCCAGACAGCTAGGGGCCCTCCAGGATATGCACTCATTATCAGCTTGTTTGGAGTCCTCTTCCCTCTGGTACATCTCCTGAATGTGTTATCGCCGCTGTATTTTGACTATATCGGATACCTCTCAGGTCTTAAGAGACTCGGAGGTTGGGTGATAAGGATGTGTTGTGTGAGATTTGGGGATGCGGAAGAGGCAAGAAAAACACACGCACATCTTAAAGGCAGAAGTATGTATGAGACAGAGGGAGGCTATGGAGGAAAGTTGCGGTCCACGCACTGACGGTCGGTCGCTCTGTTCTCATTTTTGGTCACATGGGTGAAATTGTGCCGCAGGGAGTTAGACTGCCGACTCTCACTCGGGAGACCGGAGTTCGATTCTCGGCAGGAACTCTTCCACAAAATTCAACGTCGTGGGATTGTTAGACTCTCAGTCGTTTCAGCAACACGTTGCTTCACATTCATACCGCTTCCACACAGTCACACTGGGAGCTGCCCAGTACAACCACAGTCCACTGAGCAGCTCCACTCGAGCATTTGGGCGGTCAGTACATTGCTCAAGGGCGACTTGTCAGTACATGTTGATGGAGGGGAGACTGTTTCTTATTCCCTTCCCCACCCAGCCAGTCTGGGATTCAAACCAGTGACCTTCCAGTCACACAGCTGCTTCTCTAAACTCTATAGCAGCGGTTCTCAACCTTTTTGGCTCGTGACCCCTTAAAACGAAGCGATGTCTACTCAAGACCCGTGCAGAGTTCAACCAAAGAATGATTTTCCCTTTTCAGGTTGTTTCATTATGTGAGGAGGCTGAAAACTGTTAAGTATTTCATAAAAAAATATATATATATTCGAGAAAAATCTGAAAAAATAGAATTGATAATAAACTTGTATCGCAGAAATATGCTTTTTTCCTATCCCATCAATCATTTTGCGACCCCCTGGGGGGTCCCGACCCGCAGGTCGAACCTCTGCTCTAGGCTACTACCATCCTAAATAGCACAAGGGACAGTTAGACCAGATTCTGTGGATTGGTAATTGCCTGGTTTTATGGGATTCATGGGAAGTTGTACTTTATCAGCCACCCTGGTTCTGTGATTCATCTAGAGTTTTGAATAGTAAAACACAAAGATGCCTGAGGGGCAGCTGGACTGGAAGGTCAAAACAAAAGTTACTGGGTTCAAGTCCCACTTCAAGAAAAGTTATTTTTCACCAACCGAGAGGAAAGTTGTTTTCTAACAACCCGGCTTGGAGAACACGTTGTTACCCAACTTCCCCACGGGCATCATTAAAGTTTCATCTTAGAACCGGGAAAGAAAGCAGAAGAAAGTTGTCTGTACTCTGATATTCTCCCTTTTGCTAATGGAAACATCGTCCGCCCATCCATCCATCCATTCATTCATTCATCCATTCATTCATTCACTTAGTTTATATAATCAAAATAATCCTCTCAACAGGTGCTGACAGGACTAAGTAAAGCACATAAAGAATGAGATCACTTTTGTTGAAGTTGTGGTTCTTAACCTTTTGTCAGAGCCTTAGTTGATTAATTTGTCTTTGGGCTTTTTTGCCAGTTAAAAAGATCAAACAAATTTTAGAAAACATGTTTTTTTTTTCTTGCCACCTTGACTGGCACGTCTTTCAGATCTGAGATCACACATTACATTCAATTTACACAGTGTTTCATCTGCAGACTCAGCTGTCAGATTTGATGGAAATTGAAGGTGGAATAATAGTGTTGCCTTGAGGACAGATACAGATTAGTGAAGGGCTTTTTCTCTCTCTTTTTCTTTTTTTACTTCTTTGGCCCAGAGTCGGGATGTGGAAAGATTAAGATGGCTCAAATTATTCTCGAGAATTTATGCTTCAAAAGGAGGTCTTTCCAAGTATGGACGGTCTTTCCAAGTATAGAAGAGTTGATTTTCAAAGCATTATATATCAACCGTGGAAAAAGATGACCTGAAGTTCATCATTCAATATCTCTAAAATTTTGAGGACCCAGTTGGGAAAGCGTTGGCATTTTGTCAACCAAGGACTTAAGTCACCTTCTGTCCTTTAAAAACCACTATAATTTGTTTTAGGTGCCAAACAATTATTGAGTCAGTGACACTTTTTTTTCCAAATAGTGGACATCTCATCATTTTGAACAAAGCTTTTTACTTTATTTATATTCAGCACAGGAGCCTAGTAGTCTAAAATCTACATTTAGCAAAGTCTACCGAGTAGGTTGGAAACTTTTGCAGATTTTGCATGCGTGTAAACAGTATTATTAACATTATTTGCCCACTAATCACCAGATTAGAGGGTGATGGACTGCTGCCATGTCAGTGTTTATCATCATCTGACCTTATGCATCCTGCAGCACAGACTAGACAACCAGAGTTTAGCGATCACATATATCTTTATATCTTGCTGTGACTTTTGGTTTGAGTTATGGCTGGTATTTGAAGTGAGGTGGCACAGTCTGAGTCACTGAGCGCTTCGTAATATCAGACTGATGTAGTGTTGAATCTCTCCAGTGCTGAGTGTTGTATCTCTTTCCCCTGGCGCTTCTCTATCGTACGTGATCGCTCTTGGGACACAGTGATATTTCATTACTTTTTTCTCTTCGTTTTCTGTATTCCAGAGTCGGCGGTGAGGTTCGACGGTAAAAGCTACCTCAAGTTCCTTCACCAGATGGACGAGGACAGCCAGGATTTCAGACTGTCGCTGAGTTTCAAGACTTTCCAGGAGCAAGGCCTCATCATGGCCGCCAACGGCAGCGACTGGGGAACCTTACAGGTGCGTCTCCGCTGCGTTTACACAGGAACACAAAGTGGGATTTCTTTTCAACTCTCTCTATAGTTGCATAGATCACTGATTTATGTAAAGAAACAGATGCAGCTTCTGTTGTTTGTTCCTGAAGTGCAACCCGATGCTGGATGTTGTTACTGCTCTGTCTTCTTAACTGTAGCTTGTTCCTGACATATTTTCTCGACCAATCAGAAGTCATGTAACATTAGCCTGTATTCAGCTGCACCAATCAAAAGTTGTGTATTAAAACAAGAGTCAATAGTGAATAATGAGCTACTGCCTCATTCTGAAGTATTAGATTATTTAATTGCAATCGAACATAAAGTGAGCTACATTAAATATTAAAATTAAATAAAAGCAAGTGCATAAAGTGTTTTAAGAAATGATTTAAAAGGTGATACTGACTTAACTAGCCTAAATTATTTGGGCAAGGTTTTATTGGGGCAAAAACACAGTCACCTTTAGTCTTTGGTCTCGAGGCTGGAGGATATGAAGTCTAGCAATGCAGCATAAAACCACGATGAAATCTATATATTGTAGCTTAAGTTTAAAACTCTCTCAGTTGTGTTTTTACCGGCTTTACAGTATATTTGCATTAATGTGTGTTGGGTGTGGCCACCATTGCAACATTCATTGAGATTTGTCTCCAAAGACACACCAGTTCCCTGCTCTAAACTGGGATTATTGTTATTATTGGGATTCATGTTTCTCCATGTTAAAAGAAAATAAGTAGTTTTTTGTCTGGGTACAGTAAATCCATCCATTGATACTGAGAAATCTGTCACTTTAAGACAGCGCCTCTGCTTTTGTACACAAGATATAAAACTCACCTCACTGTTGCTTGGACATACAGCTTAGTATGACAATAAAAAAGGAGATTGCAACATAGAAAGAGCAATTACATTACATTTAAAGGAGCAAAGAAAAACACTCTCTACATTCCTTCAAATTACATTTTCCTGTATGTACCTGTAGGCGGGTAGTTAACTTAATTGCTATTCATATATTGCTGTAGGTAGATTTCATCTTTTCCAAATTTAGACGGCGGTAATGTAATGTTGTTTGACACTGATTTACTTTACATTGGAACGATAAAATCTGAGAGCCACTGATCTAATCTACACAGACGAGTGAAGGCTTTTATTCCACAAGATTAATTTAATTTAAAAACTGCTACCTGATGTTGTATTTCAACAACGCAACTGATCATATCATCTGAAGTGTCAGCGTTTTAGCAGCTGCTTAATGCCAGCAGTGGTTTCAGCAGGATAGATGTCATGTTTTTGAACTGGTGGATGTCTGGTACAAACGACTCCAGGTAAACTGTGCGGCTTTCACTGTGTGTATGAAGTCTATTCATTCTGTTCTGTGTGTTTACTGCAAACAAGCTCCCTGAATAGCAGGACGCTCTGCCGTGTATCTGGGTCAATATTGTCAGCGCTGTCGGCATCACACATCACCTGTTGACACCTTGATACCCGGCCAATAAATCAGCCGGGCGTCTTGTTTAGATTATCCTCAGGTGGACTTCAAAAAAAAAAAAGAAAAGAAGAATGAGAAAATCCAGGGCATGAAGCCTATTTAACGTTTTTATTGTATTGCGCCGCTGACATTTCAGACTCTGTGCCGTTCTTCACTGTGAAATACCAGCTGTGTCGCGAGTCTTTCCACATCCTCCGCAAGTCCTGGAGAGCCGGTGTGAGAGTGGAGGTTGTTGCATTTAGTTAGTAATCACTTTGAAAAAGAAAAACTCTTAGCGGGAGTCTGCCATCGGCCAAAACCCCCGATGGTTCTCTCCTGCCAAGTCCTGCAGATCATCACATGAAAAAGCATATCATGCATGCTCTTCCTTTATCTCAGTATGCCGGATTCATGTATTTACGTATGCTAAATGCCTGATTGCATATCAGAGGCGGTGCTAATCCCCCTCTCCCCCCTAAAAGTTAACATTCCAGAACGGATTATGAAGCCAGCGATACAAGTCTGTTACATTACTCCCTCCTTTTCCAGTGTAATCAGCTCATCAATGCCCTTTTAACTCGTGTTGTGACGACCGCTGGCTCTGAACGCACCGCGTGAGCCACGTGTTGCCCTTTCCATCAAATTCACGCTGAGGGGAACAGCGAGACTTCTCCAGGAGTCGTAATGAAAAGCTTGCTGCCTTGCGGATTTATTGATGTGCTTTTTTGGAATCGCCAAGGGAAGGGAAGATTCATCTTGGCGCTACAGTACTAGGTCTACTGTACCGTATTAAAGGGGCAAGTTGAAGCAGAATAATGAATCGTTGTATTCTTTGAGAGACATGAATAATTCTCTAAACAGATAGCAAAAAAAAGGCCTGATGTGGACTTGAAATGCCACGCAACTCCTCCCCTTGTGGGTTCTTCTCATTTGTGTGACATCCGTGTGCACCCGGGCAGAATATTCAATCATTTTGATTCCCGGGAACATCAAAAGCAGCATTCACTTTTTCCCAAGGTTGTACCTCTTGGGTTTTGGATCTTGGCTTGCACGTGCAAGAATGAGTCCCTGCCTGTTTCATTGTGTGGAAAAATTGCTTCAAAAGGAATTCTTAAGCCTGGTCATCTGAGAAGTCCCTCGCCTGTGTTTTTGCGATGACTTCAGAGAAACTTCCTGGAGTTACAAGACGCTATTTGTGCGTTGACCCCCCCTGGAGACGCTGGCTGCCGGGCATCTCAGCGGCTTCTGATAAACCCCCAAACCTCAGCGGCTTCTGATAAACCCCCAAACCTCAGCGGCTTCTGATAAACCCCCAAACCTCATCAATATTCTCAGTTAAGAGGCATGTCTTGGAAAACTTACACATTTTAAGTTCAGACCCATTTGCTGCTGCTAATTCTTTTTTATGTCTGCACACAGCCTCCTCTAAGTCGTCACCTTTGAAATGGAAATTGTAGCCGTTTGAACAAAAAGCCGCTGCGGCAAGCCGTGCAGAAGAAGAAAAGGTGACTTGTCAGTAAAAGGAAACGCCAAATCTTTTATGAGGAGTGACAGCTCAGATCTAAAATTATCAAGCTAGAGCAGTTTCCAGATGTAACGGATAACGGCAATGCAGATACACACCGCTGCTGGAATAATGAGCCTGACACTCCCATCGCTCGCGCTCCATGTGCCAACACAAGCTGATTTACTTTCATTTCATTTTTAGCTTATAGTGAGTGAGCAGGCAGCGGTTCAGTGTGTTGCTCAAGGACACTTTGATAGGACTCAGGGCTTTTGCAGGGAATAAACTTGAGACTGAGCTCCCCGCTGACCAGTTCAGGTGATGTGGGTCTGTGGCAGCAGAGGTCGGTGTGTTTGGTTTTGCATCCTCAGCATCACACTGAGGACGAAGCTACTCCCATGTTATCTAGATTTATCTCAAGCCAAGTGAACCAGCACACTCATTACTAGTTGATAGCGAGCGGAGCTTTTATCACACTGCAAAAAATCTCCATCTTCATCTTCAAGTCATTTAGTCTATAATTGAGTCCTAAAATCATAATTTTCTTAAAACAAGTGAAAAAATCTGCCAGTGGGATTTGATAATTTCACTTTTTTCCCCAATGCAAATCAGCTTGTTTCAAGAATTTTGTAGAATCAAGTGTCATTTTCTTGACTATTGCACTACTCATCACCACTACTGCAGTGATCTGCCTTATTATGACTATTATTTCTAGAAAATTCTTGAAACAAGTTATCTGACCTCGCTGGCAGAATTTTTCTCTTGTTTTAAGAAAAATAAGATTTGAAAGTGAAATATGAGACTTGATGACTTGTTAAGATGGTCGTTTTTTTGCAGTGCATAACAGAGGTGCAATGCATTCCCTGCTGTCAGTGTAACATGTGAGTGTGTGTGTGTGTGTGTGTGTGTGTGTGTGTGTGTGTGTGTGTTGTGGTTCAATAACTACAACGACAACTGTACATATTAAGACTTTACTGAAACTTCTGCTCGACAGAAATAACAACAGCATCCATTTTCTCTGCTCTAGAACATGCGCCCTTCACCCATGCGCAGTAAGTAACATAGCACTTAACGTGTGTGTGTGTGTGTGTGTGTGTGCGTACACCATGTGCATGCAGTATGCACACATCACTGAACATGGCTCAACATTGTTAATGCTTCCTGCAGGAAGCCCACAGCGTTTGCAGTGGCGTTCAGACTTGGTGATTTATGGAGTTATGAAGCACTGATTCTGTGGAGTTTCTGTCCCCGAGGACTTGGACTTGACACTGAGCCAATGCTACATCAGCTGTGCTGATACTGTAAAATTCTCAGTGAGTCACACTGTACCATCTCTCTTCAAATATCCCCCATAAATCACACCAAGAGTCACACCAAGTCATGTAAAATAGATTAAGAGACAAGCGCCGGGCGGCTCAGATGTCTAGAGGTTTCACTTTTTCCACCGCCAGCGCTTCAGCATCTCTCCATGACAAGCCAGCCAGAGTCACAGCCGCCCCCCCGCCACCCTCCACCCCCCCCCCACCCTCTTCCCTCTGTGCTATTATTGATCCACGAGAAGACTTTGCGGGTCCGTCCCTCCAAACTGAATCACCCCAGTTGTTTTTTCATCAAACAGCAACCTCTGGCAGGGACAGAAAGCAAACCTCCATCGCCCAGAGGACCGAGCCTGCGCAGCCTGAATGCTGAGCACCCTGTCACTGCTGCACTTCAGAGCCGCATAGGAGGGGAAAAAAAAAAAAATAAGAAAAACCCCAAGCTCCACAAGAAAGAAAGAAAAAAAGTGTAAAAAAAAAAAAACGAAGGAGAGGAAAAAGCTCACCCTCCTGCAGCAATTAAAGAGGCAAGAGCCAAGCGGGTCGGTATCAATAATGCATCGCGGCCTACGGTGTCCGATGGGGTAATGCTTGGCAATTTGCAATATACACACTCCATCTGTATTTTTAATAGGGCAGATATGAGGAGCATTCCGTTACATAAAGAAAACATATGAATAGATAAAAGGTGAGGGGGGAAAGCTGCTGGCTTGTTAGTTTGTGGGAGCGCTGAGCGTGCAGGAATGGAAGAGGCTGATGCTGTTGAAATGCAGATTGAACGGCTCTGACTGATGTTGCACAGGGGGAACAGGGGGAGCGTGGGTAACGGTAGGAACTGACAACGAAAACAGATTTTATGTCACACACGGCAACGGTCGTCTTCTTAACATCATCTTCTTAACGAATTACAGTTACGCTTCTCACTGTAACTGAGTAGTGTGGAAGAGAGAGTGTCAGTCTGACAGTTTATTCAATCTGCAGGTCGGGAGCCAAGAAACTCAAAATCTGGATGATTACGCAGAGTTTTATAGTGTTGAATATTCATGATTATGTTAATACAGATAGATAGATCTATTGGTCAAAAAGTATAAGGTCATATGAACAAGACTGAACAACCAATGATAAACTAATGATGTGTAATAAGAGGTGAGCACCTTCTTCTAGAAGACAACAAGTTATTATTTTGTCAGTGTTTCTTCTTCTTCTTCTGTTTTCTTTGAGATTTGGGCATTTTCACATTCCAGGCTCACAGTTCTGAGAAAGTTGAATCTTATGATGATGAAGCAGATTCAGTATTCTTCAGTTTTAGGCACTTAGGTGTAAATACAGGTATAGGAATGTTGCTTATTATACGTAGTTTTCAATTTCTTCCACAACAGTAGCTTTTTTGTGAACTAGCACTTTTTTTTGTGTATTTTTTGTGTATTTTTAGTTTTACTTAAGTACATCTTTTGACTTAAGTAGCCTACTTAGTAGTTACTTTATTACATTTTAAATAGCATCCGTGAATACAGACTAAACTTTGTGGGCTGTGGTGCATAAGCATACTAGAAACTGGACAGCTGACTTGTGATGAGTGAGTGAAACCAGGTGAAGTCAGATCCAGATCTCCTCCCCGGCCCTCAGCCAGCGACTTCACATGTTCAGATTTCAGATCTGAAAACAGTTTTCATGCAGTGTACGTCACACAGTTTACTTGGCGAAGAGAGACGTGAAGGTCTGAACTGAAACCACCACTGACACGTCCCTGTGTTGTTGATTCATGTGTTACTTTGATGATGCATTTTATTTTGTTGCTATTCCCTCATATTTTTACTTAAAAGAACCTATAGTTCAAAGTCTGCCCTCTTGTTCTTTTTGCTTTTAAAAATAATCAGTAAAATCTGAAATACTAAAACTAAACAGGTATCCAATGAAGAGATGCCAGAACTGGAGTGAAGTGATTTCATCTGTTTGTATCAGTCAAAATCTTACTAGGTGAATCCAAGTGTAAGAAAATATCAACAGAGCAGGAATGTGTCAGAAGTCTCCCGGCTCGCTCACACACACTCTAATCTAATCCCAGTAAAAGTATGAATCAGCAAGGTAATCGCATTACTCGCACACACATGCACTCACTGCGCCGTAAAGGGCTTTGGATAACAGCTGGCAGATAAAACCAAGTGCTATAAGAGAACAAACAAATCAATAACAGCATTTAAAACAGGCGACACACAACATGAGGATACTAACAGCAACCGTAAGAGTACCAAAAAATAATAACAGTAATAACACAGAATATGTTAATGTGAAATTCTGTTAAATGCTAAATGATATGAAATAGGTTATGACAAATACCGTAAATATGATACACATAGATGTGATTAGTAAATGTCAAATACAAGTAGACAACATGTCTACAATATGCATTTGAAGTTAATAACTGTGTATTGCACTTTGATTTTTTGAATGTGTGTCTCGTATTTTCTATTTAAAATTTTTCTGATGTTTTCTCTGCATGAGTATTATCTGTCTCATTTTTTTTACATAATTTTAATGTATTTTTACAGAGACTACAGTTGAAAACTAGTCAGCTGGCTAACATTTACAGAAATGTTGGTTAATGTGCACTGTCACTTTAAAAATATACTCAGTGAAGTATTAGATTAAAGTAGTGAGAAATATATAAACTCAGTCATATATGTTATGATCCAGAATGATACAGTACAGTTCAATTTTACATAACAGATTCCTCCAAGGTCCCTTTTATTGTCATTGCTCTGAAACTACGTATGTTTGACCCAGTTTGGGGTGATTCTGCATTTTCATTGGGTATGCCTGTCACACGGAATCGCCGTCTCAGCCAATAACAACCCGTAATAACAAACGCTTTGCAACAGGACGTTCAATGCACTACCGTTTCCTTTTAAACTGTTTGTTACATTTTGGGGGCGACTGAACGCATCCCCTGGTGTGCAAAATAGACTGACTGACCAATAGTTAGGTGACTGACCAATCAGCTCACTAATTTCTCTAATTTCCCTCCCTCAGCTGACCAATGGAGAGCTGCGCTTCAGGTACAGCTGTGGTAACGGCCTCCCCGGTTCCTTACTGGTTAGATCTGCCCCGGTGTCCGACGGTCGCTGGCACCACGCCGTCCTGGAGGTCAACTCCAGCGTCCTGAGGCTGACCCTGGACCAGCAGCACCCGGCCTCCGCCGCCCTGACCCAACCGTGCCGCATGATGCGCTCCCACGGTGCTTTGCTCTTCGCTTCCGCGGCTCAGGACGCCGCCCCGGAGGCCCACGCGCGCCCGCGTCATTTCGTCGGCTGCCTGGAGGGCCTGGAGTTCAACGGGCGGCCGATCAGAGTGGGCGACGCGGCGGAGTGGGCGGGGCCGGGGAGCAGGAGGGTGTTCGGCGTGTACCAGTGCTGCGGCACAGGAGGGGGGTGCGACAGCAACCCCTGTCAGAATGAAGGCGTCTGCGAGGAGGACGCCAGCGGAGGTGAGGACACTTAGATAAGATACTCAGATCAGGGTGGAGACATAAACTCCAGTTCAGTTCCTGGAGTGTGAGTGTGAAAGTCTCCCAGCTGTAAGGAAACAGAAGGTGAATTCCATTAAATTCCACTTATAAGAGAGTTTGTCTCGACTCGCTAAACAATCAAATATGACACAGTTCAACAAATCAAATGCATTCAGTCATAATTTATGGATTACGATTACATGTTCTGCATCAAATACCACCTGAAAGGTTCCTTTTACATTGTATGATATTCAGTATTGATAATATATAACACTTGTGTAATCTCAGATATCTGGGACGAAAAAACAAAAAAAACATGGAATTTTATTTCATTGAATTAAATCAAACTTCCTGAAATTCCAGTTCAATTCCAATTCTGTTTCCTGTAGGTTTTTTTTTCAAATTCCAATTCCTCAGTTGAATTGGAATTGATGAGTTCATTCATGAATTGACTCTAACCCTGACTCAGATAGATGGAGTTTTAACACTAGAAAGGCCAAACTGACGGCTGAAATATCTCAGGTTTCAAAATGTCTTTCCGCACAAACATGTGTTGAAAGATTTTCAAAATCACGCAAGGAAACGGTAGTTCTAATTGCATGTATCCCCTTCAACTGACGGCTTGTTGGTCACGTCTTAAACTCCCCAAATCCAGTGATGTTTCTAGTGTGAAATGTGAGTTTTTGCAGAAAAGTTCTTGAGGCACAGGACATTTTCCAGGTCAGAGAAAGGCAAGCCTGGGCCGTGGAGGGCCGAGGGTCTGACGGTTTCTACTGTAACCAAACACTCCAGCAGCTCATTTCACTGATTAACACAACTTCAACCAGACAGGAGGAACTCATCAGTGAAATCAGCTGCTGTTGTGTTGGTATTTAGAAAAGAGAACATTGTTAGATCTGATCTTCCCCATGCAATTATAAAAGAACGAGAGGACAGAGTTCAAACTAGATTCTTTTAACTGGAAAATTTGGAAATTGCAAAATAAATTGCACGTAAAGTAAAGCCAGATTGCTCTTCTCACTGTGACTGTGAAAGCCAATTTACATCCAGCTTCTGTTGCTGATGGAGAGACACAAAATCTGTCCTGTAATGGATGGGATTTAAAATATAGATGCAGTATATATACAAGTACACAAAAAAGCTACTCAAATTACAGTAACATGAGTAAATGTAACTAGTTACTTCCACCCTTGGTTATCTCTAATTGGTCAAAATAAGTCTCTCTGGTCAAATCAGTTCTTGGCAAAACACAAAAGTAAAAAAACAAAATTCTAAAGAAAGTTGTAGGCTTGAATTGTCGTTTTTTTGTGTTTGCATTATGCATCATAAAAAAACAAAGCATGTCTCGCCGTTTGACTCCTTCCATTACTTACAGTAGCAGCTGATAAGCACACCTGCAATTTTACAGATAAAAGACCAGCAGCTTTAAAGTAATATTATTCTTATGAGTCTGTGTGAGACTCCGGCGCAAGGTGTGCGCAATATGTCCTCATCTCTCTGGGAAGCTGGATATGAAACCGAACCAAAAGCTGCGGCAGATACAGATCTGCGTGCGGCGGAGGGAGAGCGTAAACAAATGAAGCGTAAAGCTGTTAATAAAAGCCGCCGCCTCAGGTTTACCTGTTAGCTCACTGAACTAGCTCCTGTCTCGTCCGTCTCCGGCGCGGGAAGAAAGAGTCCGCCGAGGCTCTGCGAGCACACGGGACACACCGCTGCATGTAGGTATTAACTTTTGTCAGTCACCATAAGGACTTCATTTATCATCACCTCAAATAGCATTTCAGTTACGCTTCAGGCACAAGTTCCTGGGTGCAATGTTGAACAACAAATAGATATTATTTCCCAAAAGATCCTCCCAGGTCAAGGAAAGGTACAGTAATCAGGTTGGCTGCAAAACAAATATAAGCCTTGGATTTTCTCTTTTTTTTTTTTTTTTTTCATCGGAGAGTGTGAAGTCAGTCCACACTGTTTTATTGAGGCTGTCCTCGATTTCTTTCTTTGTTTGGTGAGATAGTAAAATGGGGTGTGAAGAGTGTAAGGGAGAAACGGGGCAGCAGGACACGGAGGGATTCAGGTTCTTGACCAGTGCAGCTCTTGCAGTTCTCGGTTCAGGGTCTCAAAAATCCCAAATGAGATGTACACCATGAAAAAATCAATTCTGAAATCAATTCTTAGAAAACAATGATTGGCAAGTAAAACACATTATGGGTTACTCTTAAAGTTAGGAGTCATCTCAGGACATTTGCTTACAAAATAACTAAATATCGCAATGGATATGTAGAATTTTTGAATGAGATCCTTTGTGTATTTCTACGTGTTTTTCGATGTGAGTTTCATTCAAAACCACTGCAAATCAATTTTGAAAATATGTATGCTGCCTTGAAATTGCTGCCTTAAAACCCCAAATTTGACAAATACTGACTATTTTGTTGGCAAAGCAAAACAAAACAGAGAACATTGCATTCAGTTGTGGATTGTAGGAGTGATAGAGTGAGAGCGATAGTGATAGTACAAGCAACAGAGGGTTATGCAGTAAAAGTGACAGTCACGTCCCTTACTCACAACCCAACCTGTCTCTCTGCTGCAGTGCATTCTGGTCTCTCTCCTGCTCCTGTGGGTGGAGAAACTGGTCTCTCTCCTCTTCTACGATGGATTTCTCCCTGTATGATTGTTGAACGTCTCTCGGTGCAAAATGGCGGCTCTAGAAAGAAGCCCTCGCTCTTTGATTCTGAGGGACTGACACCAAAACCTGATGTTTACCGCTGATGTTGACGTCACCTCGTCTACGATTGGCCAGTTACACCAAACAACAAAGAGGGCCCAGAAATGTAGAACACATTGCCAGCAGCTGTTTTTGTGTTTAAGTGTTTTGGGGGGATTTTTCCTTTAAACTTCGACACACTCCCGTGCCCCTCCGCTAAATTAGGTCGACCGCCGCTCAGATTATTTTAGCCCCTGTGGAGGAAGCTCACCACGGCTTTGATCAGTCCCTCGTGTCTCAGACGTCTGGGTGTGTTTTATTTACCCTCCAGAGCCGCGCTGCAGGTGTGCGGGGCATTTCCACGGCCCGCGCTGCGAGCTGGCCGACAACCCGTGTGCCTCCCAGCCTTGTGCCCACGGCGAGGTGTGTGTGCCAAAGGCTCAAGGTTATATCTGCAACTGCTCACAGGACATCGCCGGAGCACGGTAAACACACACACACACACACACGTTAGGCCGATATATCAGGCCGATCACCCTCCCTTAAAGAGCTGCTAACCCTACAAGAGTTTCATTTGTCTGGGTTTCAGTGGAGAGTTTTAGTGTCCCATGATGCTCTAAATGCCGTTTCAGAGGCTTTTCCATCCTGACAAGAAGAAAATTCAGAGGGAAACACTGAACACTTGTAATTCTTTTTAAAATGAAAATGGTCAGATTTAGAGACATCGGCACATCAGCACAAAATCAACATCTTCAGTATCAGCGCCGGCCTTCAAAAACCCATTTGAATCAAATCCTAATATATGCACGCACACACACACACACACACAGGCATGCAGACACATATATCCACACAGACATGCATGGAAGCACACAAATGCAGCCACTAAATCACATTCACATACACAGAGGCACAAGCAAGATTCATACAAATTCAATAATTAATACAACCTTCATTATGGGCTCCATCACTTGCTCTGACATACGGGCCGGCACTCCGAGAAATACTGGGCATCGGCTTGCATGTGTGTGCATATGTGATCTGACCCATGTATGCATACCACACACACACACACACACGGTCATAACCCGACAACCACCTAGTAGTATTCCACTCACACCACCAACAGCCACCAAAGAGTATGGTCACGTTCGAGTGAAATTACTGCAGCATTTGCATATTCGTCCTTTCATTAAGACCGCCTGTGGAATTGCATTGTTCCTCATGGGTATTAACAGCAGTCTGTATTGCAGGTGAGGGCTTTGATTAACTCGGCGGATGAGAAATGACCGCCGGCAGACAGTGATTGCAGGAAGTGGCGTGTTTGGCGTGTTTGACTCAGATGTATTATCCTGCTGTGATGTGATTTTTCGTCACAGTCTGATAATGTTTTTAACGCATGTTGTGTCACAGCGCGGTCGGTCCGTGCATCAAGGGCGTTCACACCGATATAAGACGCTGAACCCCCCGGCTATATGTTTAATGAAGCATGAGATAGACATGTTCATGCAAGTTTCATGTGTAAGGACACGTGAGGGTGTGTTATAGTGTGTGTGCGTGTGTGTGTGTGTGTCTCTACATGCGTCAATCCTTGAGTTTTAGCCATCAAACACCCCCCAAGGTTTCAAGGCTTCATTGGGCCTTATGGGTAATTTGACTCATAGCAACCCATACAGGAAAAAATACCTTTCACATATGCTTCAAAATATGTTTGGAGATATAGATAGATCAAAATGTAAACAAATGGCCAAATGGTGATTATGTATGTTGTTGCACATTAACCCTTCCCATACTGGAAAAAAAATTTAAAAAATCACAAAAATACCTTAGAATATGTTTGTATGTTTCAAAACTTTGTATGTTAAAAATGTATTTGTACATGTAGCTGACAATCATTTGAAACATATTTTGAGTGGCCAAAACAGATTTTGGATATACTTGCAAATATATATTTTCAATAGCACATAGGAAGTGGCCAGTGGCCAAAATATATTTTGTCATCTACATGTAAAATATTTGGCAATTTCTGTACATTTTTGAAACATACAAAGTTTTGAAACATTCAAACATATTCTGAGGTACTTGTGTAATGTATTTTAAGGGTTAATGTGCAACAACGTACTGTATATAATCACAAAATAAAACAATCAGAATCACTTAATGGCCCCTCACATACGGAAAGTTGACTATGAACGTCACTCTACATATATTCAGCAATCTGTCACTGTGAATTCATGCAGTGTGCCATCCATGCAGTTCATGCAGTGATAGGTGAGAGTCCAGTAGTGTTTTACAACAGTGTACAAGATACAGAAACATAAGACATTAAAAACTAAATCCACGAGAAAAAGTTGAGTCTCTTTCTTAGACTTCATCCTTATCCACCAAAATATTTCACTCTGCAACTGCTGGAATTCATTTTCTATGCTGTACAGGGAGGGAATTCAACACCTGGGAAATTAGTGGGTGAAGCTGAACACCAGGCTTCATGTAAAATAAAATAATAGGGTTTTGTCAGTACCACAGCAGCTCCACTTAGCAATCAAAGCTCTGCCAATACCTCCTCAGGGTGGTGTTTTGTGCCGGGTGTGACCGATGGAGAGCCGCGGTGAAACTCTCAGTATCGGCGACCAAATTGAACCATCAGTCCTGAGCCAAGGTGGCGGCCTGTGTGCTGCCCTCCGCTGTAGCCCTCTTCTTCACATCCATATCAACACACTGCCAGTCAACAGCAGTTGGCTAGTAAGCACAAACTGTTAGAGAGAAAGTATCGCTTGCTTTTTACCAGAAATTTGGACTAATCCAGAAGTGGAGGACAAAAACACACATACATGCACATCCATGTCGCTGTTGTCATGTGACTCAATTTTGGTCATTTTCTCTTTGGTCTTAAATTCAATTGAAGGATTACATGGTTCCTCTGTGGGCTGAGAAAAATCCAATACCCTAGGGCTTATGAAACCCTTTCAAAACCCCCTTGATAAATCCAAAAATGCATGGTGGCCAAGCTAATAACAAGGCTGAAACAAACTAAAAATATGGTTATCAAACTAAAAACAAGGCTAAAACCAGATTTCAGTCATCCAAAAAAATGAAATCCACTGGACTTATTGTGAAGAGTTGAAGACTCACCCGAGAGGCTTCATCAGTTATCTGGATGAGTGGTGGATGAGTGGCAAAATGTCTTCAACTCTTCATTTTAAGTCTGTTTTTTTTTTTATATGGTGGTGAAGCTAAAAAACAAGGCTAAAACAAGCTAAAAAACCTTGTTGGTCAAGCTGAAAGCAATGCTGTGAACAGTTGGAGTGAATATCTTGGAGATTGATTGAGGTTTTCACACAGCAGCAACACATACAGTATGCGGTCCTGTTTTTAGCTCAATGCGTAAAACAAGATACTAAGACTGCTAAAGTGAAAGGATCCATTCCCATCCATGCTAAAAATGCACACACTCAGCAGCATCCACCACATGGCATTATTGCGTTATGCACACACAAGAAATTACCAGTAAAGCGCATGAAGGTCCATCCGTTCATCTCCAAATCCACTCATCCCACCTTCCTTTACTCCTGATAGGTGCCAGAATGTGATTGACGGCTGTTCGCCCAATCCGTGTCCAGGAGGGTTTGACTGTAAATTCTCCGACGGCTCGATCCACTGCGACCCGCTGCATCAGGTCAGTCTGAGCCGCGGATAATCAAATAACCTTCTGAGTTTCTGCAGTACTGTTCTTGATAATATCTCACTTGTAATATGTAATCATTTCAGTCATTTTGTCCCTTTAATTTCTATTATATTATATGTTTTATTATATATTTTTACTCACATATCCTAAACACTTCCATAAGTAATAGTGATTATTGGTAATCATCAACTATTTTCCTGAGGGACATCACACATTTCATCCATATGTGCCTTAAATCACACACAACCAATCAATCAAGCTGTCTATTGATCAGATGTCGCCAATGATTGGCTATGTGGAGATCATGGAGATCAGTGCCAGCGTGCTTGGATTGCTCTTCCTGGTCGCCATCTTCGTTTGCATCAGGAAGCGTTACGTCCAGCAGAAGAAGAAGCCTGTGTGTGTCCAGGACTCCAACGGGTAAGAGCGAAACACACTCAACATACTCAACATACTCAGCATACTCAGCACACTCAACATACTCCGTTAGTCCAGTTTTTATGTTTTGGGACAAAAATTTGAGTGTTTTCTTTTTCTTTCAATACAGAAATCAGGACAAAGCCTTTTAGTTCACCAGCTATAATCTCATGTGTACGTCGCTTTGGATAAAAGCGTCTGCCAAATGGGAAATTGTAAATTGTATAATGGCTGGTAAATCCCCAAATTTATACATATATATAATTTATGAGGCTTATTCTAGATTAGATTAATTAGATTAGATAAACTTTATTATCTTACCCGGGGAAATTCAATACTGTGAGACAATAGAGAAACATAGAAGCACAAAACAAAATGAAATAAGACAATCCCCACCCCCAAAGCTCCCCCCAAAAAAACATTGCTTATGCATGTCTATGTGCTTGATAATCAACTGACTGAGCTTTAAACAAAGAAATACAGTGGCAGTAGGTACAAATGACTTACCCTTATTTGTTATATTTGTATTTATATTCTATTTTTCTCCTAGTACTACTTGATGCTGCTGTGGCCTGATTACCAGTTTAATTACCATTAAAGTTTCAATTTATCTTTCCATTGACCTGAAATCAAGAAATCTTTATCGATACCCGCAGCTACTTCCATCCCAGTCTGGCCAAGAGCATCATGGCCGACAACCCGGAAGTCAACCCCATCGAGATGAGCACAATGGTCGGTTCCACCAACGACCTCGACCACACGCCGTTCCGGTCGCTCCGCCCCCGCAGCCAGATCAAACCGTCGGGAGGCGGGGTTTCCTCCGCGAAGGTGCAGGGGCCGGTGGTGTGCAGCGTGGCCCCCAACCTCCCCGCCAGGCCGCCGTCCAGCTCCGACAACGACTCCATCAGGAAGAACCAGTGGGACATGGACTACGAAGGTGTGTGTGTGTGTGTGTGTGTGTGTGTGTGTGTGTGTGAAACAGTGTGTGAGCTACAGAGAGAGAGCAAGAGAGAGTTTGTGTGTGTGTTTTTTGTGTTTATGTGTGTGTGAGTAGAGAGAGAGAGAGAGAGAGAGAGAGAAAAATAAAAGTTTAAAAAAGAAAGTTTGGAACGAAGAAAATAATACGTTTACCAATAATTGTAAATAGGCAAAAAAAAAGTGAGAGACCTATTTTTTATATATATTGACAGAATCTGCTTTGTCAAAGTCCTGTCTCACACCTTTTTTCTCCTGTTTACAATTAATTAAACATATTATTTTCTTCGTGCCATCGGCATAAGTTTCCTCTGACCGGATTTCGGCGTTCCACTTGTTCAAACTGAAAGGTTTAAAAAACATAAAGAAAACGATTCACTTAAAAACAATTCAGCAGCATGACTAGCTTTTTTATATATTGTCAGAATCTGCTTTGTTGGTGTTCGTTTAGTGAGATTTTCAACCTGTTCCTCCATACAATGGCAGTGAATGGAGAGAGAGACAAAAAAAAACGCAATTCTCCAGTCTCCTCTACCGGAGCAACAGATAACAGAGAATCACCGATTTTGTGGTTTTATCATGGAGGAAGATACACAACCCAAGATACTGCCAAAATTGAAGGATTACATGGTTCCTCTATGGGCTGAGAGAAAAATCCACTAGGGCTTATGAAACCCTTTGAAAAATGCATGGTGGTCAAGCTAAAAACAACAAGCTAAAACTATGGTGATCTAAGGCTAAAACAAGCTAAAACTAATGTTGGTCAAGATACAAACAAGGCTAAAACAGGCTAAAGCTATGGTGCCCAAACTAAAAACAAGGCTAAGCACACTGAAACCATTGTCATCAAGCTAAAAACAAGACTAAAACAAGCTAAAACCATGTTGAAACTAATAGTTCTGCTAATAGTTCCTGAAAAGTTGACATTTTAAACCTAAAGCTATGGTGACCAAGCTAAAAACAAGGCTAAGCACACTGAAACCATTGTCATCAAGCTAAAAACAAGACTAAAACAAGCTAAAACCACGTTGAAACTAATAGTTCTGCTAATAGTTCCTGAAAAGTTGACATTTTGGAGATACAAGGTTTTGACACAACAGCTATGTGATCATATGAAGTGGGATTTTCAACCTGTTCCTCCTGTGAATTGCCAATTTTGTGGTTTTATCACGGAGGAAGACACACAACGCAAGAGACGACCAAACGTTCCTCAGCACCTACAGCCGTCCCACCACGCTGCGGTCCAAAAGGTTAAAGCAGGCCGAGCGGTCGGGTCATCCAAGGTCACGCCGAGCGAGTGTTTAATTGTCATGCGGAGGAAACGGCGGCCGGCCCGCGGAGTCGTCTGTCAACACGCGGCGTTGATTAAACTCCGGCAGATGAAACGTTCACAGATGAGGCCGATTGCACGCGATACCATCAGGAATAACAGAGTGATTTCTCTTTGTTTCATCTCCATCGCTCAGCATCACTCATTTCCAGCTGTCTCTTTCTCTCCCGTTCTGTATATCTCTCCCTTTCTCTTGTTTGCTATCGCTCTCTCTCCCATATTCACGTTCTCTATCTTTGTCTCTCTCTCATTTCCTGTCTCTCTTCTTCTCTTGTTCTCCCTCTCGCTCTTTCCCTGTCTCTTCTTCTCTTGTTGTCTCTCTCTCTCATTCTGTCTCTCTTCTTCTCTTGTTGTCTCTCATTCCCTGTCTCTCTTCTTCTCTTTTCTCTCTCTCTCATTCCCTGTCTCTCTTGTCTTTTTGTCCCTCTCTCTCATTCTCTCTCTCTTCCTCTCGTTGTCTCTCTTTTTCATTCCCTGTCTCTCTTCTTCTCTTGTTGTATCTCTCTCATTCCCTGTCTCTCTTCTGCTTGTTGTCTCTCTATCATTCCCTGTCTCTCTTCTTCTCTTGTTCTCCCTCTCGCTCATTCCCTGTCTCTCTTCTTCTCTTTTCTCTCTCTCTCATTCCCTGTCTCTCTTGTCTTTTTGTCCCTCTCTCTCATTCTCTCTCTTCCTCTCTTGTTGTCTCTTTTTCATTCCCTGTCTCTCTTCTTCTCTTGTTGTCTCTCTCTCTCATTCCCTGTCTCTCTTCTTCTCTTGTTGTCTCTCTCATTCCCTCTCTCTTCCTCTCAGTCTATATGTCTCTCTCTCCCTTGCGTTTTGTCTCTCTCCTTCCATCTCATTCTCTAAATCGTTCTGCTGTCCGTCTCTCTCCTTCATTTGTTTTCTATCTGTCCCTCCCGCTCTTTTTCATTCTGTCTCTCTCTCTCCCTCACTCATTCTGTCTCTAGTTCATTACCCGTCTCTCTCTCTACTCACTCATTCTCTACCTGTCTCTCTCGCCCCTTCATCACTCTCCCTATCCCTCTCTCGTTCTCTATCTCTCTCCCACTCTTCTTCTCTGTCATGTTCTCTCTCTCTCTCGCTCTCTCCGCCCATTCTCCACCTATGTCTCTCTCCCCTCTTTTGTGTGTGTGCTGACGTTTTTTTTTTTTTTGCGTGTGTGTGTGTGTGTGTGTTAATGTGTCAGATCAATACAGCGAAGTCATGACTCATACATCCATTGCTGCGTTGTGCAGCAGGACAGATGAAGAGCGGCGGATCAGGCGTTCGTCATGCCATCAGTCCCCCCGGCAACGGCGGCCTGGCAGGTCGTTCATCTGGCTGACCTTCTCCGCCGAGAATAAAGGACGCATTCCTGTAGATCTGCGCTCGTTACACGGCTGTGTGTTGTTAAAGGGGAATGCAGCTGGATTTTAGCGCTCGAATTTGCCTTCGCTTTGTCCGTGGTGCTCAATGTTTTTTGGCTCCTGCACTGCAAAAACTAACTTGTTAAAGGAATAGTTCACCCAAAAATTAAAATTCGGTCATTATCTACTCATCAGTTGGTGTTAGATGTCAGTTATTAAAATCTTTGACCAATCACAGCAGCAAAGGAGATTGACGTCATCTGGAAACGCCTCAGAGCAACAACAATCATGGCGGCGTTCACTTCCCAGCTTTTAAACAGCTGATTGTTCCTGTTTTAATTCATCGATGGCTTCACATTACATACAAAGGACTGACGAAATCCCTACGTCTACTAGTGCAGCATGAGGTCACCATGAGAGATGCTCTGTTTTCCAGTAAGTAAAAGCAATGGGAGTTCATTTCATGGAGACTTTAAAGGAATAGTTCACCCAAAAATTAAAATTCGGTCATTATCTACTCATTATCATGCCAGTACAAACTCGGGTGTTTTTTCTTCATACAACTTACCTGCAGTTCTCCAGGCTCGCTGCTGGAGGAGCTTCTTCCAGTGAATGGGGAGCCGGACGTTCTGCTTCAAAAAGGGCAACAAATGTCCATAAAATTACTCCATAAAGCTCGTGTAGTATAATCAAAGTCTTCTGACGCCTGACGATCGCTCTATGAGTCGAAAAAAAACGTAATTTGATCCATTATTTCATGAAAATCTGAGTCGATCGCCATTGCATTTACTTCCGCATTACCAAACCTCACGAGACGGAGGTCGTGCACTGTCGCACACACAAACCTCGCACGGCCACGGTGGCCTCGTGAGGTTTGGTAATGCGGTAATTTTATAGACATTTAATGCCCTTTTTGAAGCAGAACGTCCGGCTCCCCATTCACTGGAAGAAGCTCCTCCAGCAGCGAGCCTGGAGAGCTCCAGGTAAGCTGTATGAAGAAAAAACACTCACCCGAGTTTTTTACTGGCATGAGAATTGAGTAGATAATGACCGAATTTTAATTTTTGGGTGAACTATTCCTTTAAAGTCTCCATGAAATGAACTCCCATTGCTTTTACTTACTGGAAAACAGAGCATCTCTCATGGTGATCGATGAATTAAAACAGGAACAATCAGCTGTTTAAAAGCTGGGAAGTGAACGCCGCCATGATTGTTATCGCTCTGAGGCGTTTCCAGATGACGTAAATCTCCTTTGCTGCTGTGATTGGTCAAAGATTTTGATAACAACACCAACTGATTGGTCGGGGCGAGAAATTACGTACGTGAATCAGTGGTGGATAGACTTGACCAGACTGCTGTGAATCACCATGCAAATTCAAAAAGTGCTAAAGACTGGAGCTGGACACCAGGCAACCAAAACCAAATAATTTTATTTTTAAACTGTTGCACTGATCAGGGGTGGACTCAGTGATTTGGGGGCCCAAGGCAAAGACAAGCATGGGGCCCCCTGAATCCCAACTCTGTTTTTAATCTATCCTTTCCATATATGAACTTGGGTAGCTTTGCTTATTTTATTTTTTTAATTTAAATGAGCTTAAGATCAAGTAGCAAAAACTAACTAGATGTTGTATAGCCCACTGTAGCCTGAGTAGAGGGGGGTGACCATGACTCAAGACTGAAATAATTTATTGTAACAAAATTAAATTGATTAAAAATAAGTGTACATTAGTTCTATTCTTGTCTTCTGTTCAGCCCAAGGCAGTCGCCGACCTCAGACCGCCTCCGGCACTGATTCATTATTGAAAAAAGACTAAAGTTGGAAGTTGTTAAAAGGGAATGCAGCTGAATTTCTGCACTCAAATGTGCTTCGGCTTTGTTCTGTGTCGATGGTTCTCCAACTTTTCTCTAACTTTTCATCTTTTTTTTGCAGGTGTTAATGTGCAGTGTGGTGAACTTTTACACCAAATAATGATTTTAGTTATTTTCAGACTGTTTTACTGATTAATTATTGAACAAAGACTAGAGGCATGTAGTGTGAAAGGGGAATGCGCCTCAATTTCTGCACTCAAATGTGCTTCGGCTTTGTTCTGTGCCGGTGGTTCTCGAACCTTTCGGCTTACACACACACACACACACACACTGTGTTGCGGGTGTAAATGTGCAGTGTGGTGAACTTTGACTACACCAAATAATGATTTTATTTATTTTCAGACTGTTTTACTGATTAATTATTGAAAAAGGACTAGAGGCATGTGGTGTGAAAGGGGAATACGCCTCAATGTCAGCAGTCAGATGTAGTTTTGCTCTGCTCCATGTCAGTGCTTCTTCAACTTTTCGGATCACGACCCTCTTCGGCTCGTGATCTCGAACCGTTATATTCCCAGCCGGTCTCGGATTTGAGCTTCCGGTTAAAAGACGGCTTCTGTAACTTCTCGGCTGCTGTCATCCTCCCCCAAAGTAAAGCTCAGTCTGGTGTAAAAAAACCCAAACAAACATTGTTTAAGTGAACAAAGTTACTCTACCATTCATTATCAATGCTGCGGCTCTCGGCGGCGTTGAAATCACAGATCCAAGCCTCGGTTCTCTGTTCTCTTAGCTTTTAGAAAAAGAACGGCTCTTGTTCTCAAATATTTATCGAACTGTTCAAAGTGTGGAAGCAACAGAGGGAAAGTCTTAAATTGCATTGACCCCCCCCCCCCCCCCCCCCCCCCCCCACACACACACACACACACACACACCCTCTAGTTGCTCTTGTTTCCAGCTGGATTAGATGATGCTGTGCAGACCAAAGGTAGACTGAAAGTCACTTTCATCTTCACAGCCTGGAAACAACTTGTAATGATGTACATGCTCTCTCTCTCTCTCTCTCTCTCTCTCTCTCTCTCTCTCTCTCTCTCTCTCTCTCTCTCATTGTCTCTCTCTCCTCTTGCTCATTATCTATCTGTCTCTCTCCCTTTCTCTCTCATTGTCTGTCTCTCCTCTATCCACCTCTCTCTCTTCTTCTCTGTCTCTCTCCCTTCTCATTCTCTCTCTCTTCCTCTCCGCCTTTTGTTCTCTACCTCTCTCTCTCTTTCTCTCCTCTGTCTCTCATTGTCTCTCTCTCCTCTATCCACCGCTCTCTCTTCTTCTCTGTCTCTCTCCCTTCTCATTCTCTCTCTCTTCCTCTCCGCCTTTTGTTCTCTACCTCTCTCTCTCTTTCTCTCCTCTGTCTCTCATTGTCTCTCTCTCCTCTATCCACCGCTCTCTCTTCTTCTCTGTCTCTCTCCCCCTCTCCACCTTTTGTTCTCTACCTCTCTCGCTTTCGCTCCTCTGTCTCTCCTCTATCCATCTCTCTCTCTCCTTCTCTGTCTCTCTCCCCTTCTCATTCTCTCTCTATCTTCCTCTCTCTCCACCTTTTGTTCTCTATCTCTCTCTCTTCTTCTCTGTCTCTCTCCTCTATCCATCTCTCTCTTATTTGTCTCTCTCCACCTTTTGTTCTCTGTCTCTCTCTTTCTTTCACTTCTTCTCTACCCGTCTCTCTCCATCTTTCACTCTCTCACCCACTTTCTCTCACTCATTCTCTCTCCTTATTTATTCTGTATGTCTCTCTCTCTCCCTTTCTCTCTTGTTGTCTACCTGTCTCCCTCTCCTCTCTCATTGCCTGTCTCTCTCCCCCCTTCTCCTTCTCTCTTTCTCTACTCTCTCCATTTTTCACTCGCTCTATTTATCTCTCTCCACTCACAAATTCTGTTTCTCTCTCCCCTCTCATTCTCTCTCTTTTCCTCTAATTTTCCACCTGTCTCTCATTCTTTCTCTCCCTCTCTCGTTTTCTACATCTGTCTTTCTGTCACTCTCTCTCTCTCATCCTCTCTTTTTCTCCATCTTTCTCTCACTCTGTCTCTCTCCACTCACTAATTCTGTCTCTCTCTCCCTGTCTCCTGTTCTTTCTCTCACTCTCTCTTGAATCGTGTCTCTCTTTTCCTCCTATCTGCCTGTCTCTCTCCCTCGTTTTCCATCTTGTCATTCTGCATCTTTCCCTCTAATTCTCTCTCTCTTCCTCTCTTGTCTGTCATTCTCTCCATCTCTTTTGTATTCTCTCTCTCTTCCTCCCTCTCTCTCTCTCTCACCCCTACAATAACAGCATCCTTAGTCTGCTTAGTATTCTCAGTAATGGATGTGATGGACAGGAGGCTTTTTACTGCCGTCTTGTTTGAACAAACTGTACGATGCGTCTGTCTTGTTAGCTTGAGATTTTAGGAGTGAAAGTCAGGAATTTAAAGTGGTAATCCTCAACACCCTCGTTTTTTTTTATTTATTTATTTAGTCTCCGTCTTTGTCCCTCAGCCTCATTGCTGTGGTGTTTCTGCACTGCACTTCCCAGAGATCGCCTGTCAATCAAACAGTGTGGGCGGAGCTTCGGTTTTCTGTTGATGCAGTTTCTCTTTTCTCTGTCTGTTCAGCCATGGTGGCTATCGCTGCTCATGCTAACTACCCAGTTCTTCTTCTTCTTCTTCTTCTGTTTATTACAAACTGGAAATGTAAAACGCATCACTTGGATTTTTCCCAGGAAACAGACAATGGAAAAGCTTTATGAACTGGATATAGGTTGGATCGCTGTTGTGTTACATCAATCAGAGACAGAGAAGAGCAAAACAGACATTTATCGATGTGAAAATGTTGCAGTTTATTACTTTATAGCTGCATTAAGGAAGATTTTACTGCCCAATAGCACAAAATGACTATAATATATCTGCAGGGCGTTGATGAGTGTGGAGTGTTGTCGATCAATAACAATCAGTGAACGATTACTTCCTCAGGCAAAGAGATTTCTGGGTTTCAAAAATCACTCTCAATTATTATTATTAGTGTTATTATTATTGCAGTAGTAATAGCAAAATTAACTGTGTATATGGAAGAAAACAGATAATTTAGGTAATTTAGGAGTAGAATTGCCAGATGTCTGATGATACATGTGTGTGTGTGTGTGTGTGTGTGTGTGTGTGTCCTGAAGAATGTGCATGACTGTGTGTGTGCGTCATCATGTTAAAGTGAACGTGTGTACAATAGATGCTCAACAATACTGCTTCCCTGCCTGAATAACAGAGATGGTATGAGAAGTCACGCAGGGGAACAATGTTGATTCACCTCTATAGTGTGACTCAAACTGACAGAGAGCGATGTTATGTATAGACGAGGTTCTGGGGAAGGAAAAATAAGTGAGGCGTGCGTCACTGCGAGGCCGTCGACGAGCCGCGATCTCGTCCTCCAGGATCCAGCTGAGAGAAACTACTGTTTACCTGCCAATCACTCGCCGGCTGCTGGGTGGAGCTCCTCAGTCAGGATTAGCGCCCCGAAAGGACACGATTTATCTCCGAATAAATATTTCAAGGGTGGGGGCTTAATTTGAGATTAGTTACAGCAAAGTGCTTAACAGATACAAACAGCCAGGGAGGCTTATCAGAGAGGTTTGCGGTTGAATTGTATTGGTATTAGTTGACTGAAGATTATTCTACTTTCAAATTCCTTAGAGGATCTGAATAGGAGCAACAGTTAAATGCCTAAATTGTTGATGTAAAAGTGGTGAGTTGAAGATGCTGAGCTTTCTTTATGCTCTGTCTCTCTACTGATCAGACTGAAATATGTTTAACATACAAATAGTTGATGCGAACAAGAGCGAACAAGTCTTGATTAGACTTGTTTGTTCACTCGTGGAGCGATTCTTGTTCTGTGGCAGCTGTTCAAAACTAAAACTCTAAAGTGTGGATTTATAGTGAGAGTGGAGCAGTATTGATTTTTACTCTCTCTGAGCCAAATTAACTCTGACGCTTTCGCTGAAGTTGGGAAAAAAAGCGTAACACTTTACTTGAAGTGCATTGTGATGCCTGACAAGCAGATTATAAGATCACTGGAAGCACAGATAAACTTTTCTTACAATATAATCATCAGGCAAACGTCAGAACATGACATTCAATTTAATCTCATGTCATTAAATACGAAGTTGCCCCATAATGTATGCATACTTTTTACTTTATACTTAATAGCCTTTATACTTTATAACAACAACTTTATACTTAATAACCCTAACCCCCTCCCATTTTTTGCATATTATGTTTATTATGTGATACTTTGATTATAATAACTATCATGCACTCACAATAATGCTAATAATAATAATAATAGCTTTACATACAATAAAACACAAAAAGACAGTGATGTAAAAGTACCACAATTAAATAAAGTTGGATAAAAATATGGAAAATAATAAGAAAAAAAAGGAAAGAAAAATCTGAAAAAAGAACAGAAAAAGGAGCAACAATGGGTAATGAGTTGCATTAATGTACACCTTAAATGTGCTTATATCGCCTCATGAGCAGCAGTAAGACTAAAGTATCAGAACTGTGTTGAACACCAGCGATGCTGACGTCTCTCTCTCTCCTCTCTCCTCTCTCCTCAGTTTACCCGGCGGACCCGGACTATTACGGCCGTCCGACGGTGCAGGAGTTCCCGCAGTTCGACATCGTGGAGGACGCCTACTCCACCTCCACCGTCGACTCGCGCAGGAACTCTCGCTTCGGCGGCTTCCCCTTCCCGCTGGACCGCTGCGACCGCCGCGCCCCGCTGCCGCCCTGCTACAGCAACCAGAACCTGGACGACTTCCTGGGTCCCGACGGCCTCCCGCTCCCCAGCTCCCAGTGCCCCAACGAGTACACCGCCATCAGCTACTACCCCACCCAGCACGCCCGCAGCCTGGACAACGTCTCCGGAGGCTACAAGAGACTCAGCATGCGTCTGAGCGTGGCGATGCCGTCGTACGCCGAGCAGAGCGGCCCGCCGCCGCCGCCGCCGCCTCCCGACCCCGCCCGGCCCCAGACCCGCCCCGCCGGGCCGAACCCCCGCAGCTACGACGGCTCGAGCATGGTGGAGAGCGATTACGGGAGCTGCGAGGAAGTCATGTTTTAAAGCTGAGGTCGGGTTGAGAGCCGGCGTCCAGCTGAAAGCAAGCCAAACCTTCGCTTTTCGCTCGATGCCACAGCTCCCACCTACCTGCGTCTGTTTTGTGGCAATTTGCGTCCTTTCTGGCAATTATTCACTTTAAGGCAGCTTTGTGTACAAGCACACTTCCCAGATGGGACGCTTTGAAACCGCTGAGCGGCGCCTCGGCAGTCTTCTCAGAGCGAGATCTGAGTCTCTCCTCGCTGTGGTGGAGATGAAAGCACCGTGTGAAACAGCGGTTCAAACGTCTTTTATTTGTTTCAGTTTTTTAAGTCTTGCTGTGCCAGACTAGACGGGGGTAATTCAGGACTCCTCGCTCACCTCCGCCGAGGAAGTTCAGCGGAAGTTCACCGGCACCGAGAGCGCTCGTTAACTTGTTCGGTTGTGAATTGTGAACAGTATTACTGACTGTGGACAAAAAGGCAAACTAAAAGACTCAATTAAGCCTCAGTGTGGGAGAATTCGCCCAAAACACCCAATCCATTGACAAACTGTTTCTACTGCGTTTCACCTGTCAAAGCCGCCACTCTAAAAGCATCTATTCTAGCTCTGCCAAACACTGATAAGGTATGTACATATATGTTGTAATTCAGTAGGAGGCAGCAGGTGCGAGGAGAGTGCCGTTGCCATGACAGTGGTCGGCATGACATTCAGACAACAACGCTTATTAAGAAATGTCACACTGATTAAATCCTGATAAAGACCTTGGATGAGGAGAATTGCATTGCGGCAAAGGTTCATCGCCATGAGAGTGTGTTGTATCTGCATTCTGCTGTGTGTTTGTGTTCGTATGAAATTTATTTTGGTAATAAAAAGAATATAAAGATGCAACAGAAAAGCAATAGCTCCCATCAGTGTCAAAAAGCACACACACACACACACATAGGTGTAGTGTTGGCCCTGTATTTCAAATCTAAACCCATTAAAAATGACATTAAGTACATTTCATGCAGGAGAAACATTTCATAAAACACTATAATCTACTTACTGTTGCTGTTGTTTAATGTTGTCGTCTGTTACGATGAAGGGGGCTGGATCCTC